>NC_040027.1:23365886-23670648 GCF_000972845.2 Larimichthys crocea
TATATATATATATATATATATTAATTAATAAAATAAATAGTTACAAGTTGATAGATCAGTAGGACTCACTTAATCTGATATTTGATGGCTCAGAGACATTAGTGTTGAAGTTCTCAGGAAATATACTGACACAATGCCAGAGAGATTTGCTGCTTTCATTGCTGCAAAAGGTGCACATAATCAGTATGAATAATACATATATATATATAAATTAATAAAAATAAATAGTTACAAGTTGATAGAATCAGTAGGACTCACTTAATCTGATATTTGATGTGCTCAGAGACGTTTCATGAACATTATAAAATGAAATCATGTTTTGGAGGGAAAAAAAGGTCAATTTTTTTTTTAGATCTGCCAGGTGTTCTAATATTTTTGGCCATCACTGTATGTATATGTTTTTTGTTTTTTTTTCAGCTCCTCACCCGGCCACACAAGATTTACCATTACCATTTACCATAAAATGACCTTGCACGCAGCATTGCATTTGCAACATATTGTGATAGTTATCAATCCTTCCAAGTGGAAGATAAATCTCTGTAGTCTGAATGAACCTTTTTCCCTTTTCAAAAAATGTCAGGGATGTACACAGAAATATTGCTGTTGCATAGCACCTTGTGAACAACATACTGGTGATGATGGTTGAGAGCACTAGAGAGAAAGAAAGATACATTACATCCATTACATTTGGCTTGAAGTGCAGATGGAGGATCAGCTAAAACTACCCTGCACTGCCTGTAGTGAGGTCATCAGCACTGAAATATTTGCTCATTTTTAAATGCTTCTGAAAGCTATTCCCATTGTGATTAGTTTTTAAAAGCAAAGTAAGAAGTGACTTCAGTCGATTTCTGACCCTTCTACAAGAGCAGCTTTGAATAACAATTGAGGATGTTTTCAATTTTATTGTCATCTTCAGGGCCTATTGACCTTGTGTATTTAGCAACTAGGAAGTTCTCCAAGTCTTATTTTGTCTTTTAACTTCCTGTGTACACCAGGAGTGGGAATGTGTTCATTTAGATGTATAGTCCCAGAGAGTGATTTGTTTTCATATAGACATAGAAACATATACATACAATCTCATTTGTCTTATATCGAAATTAGGAATAATAACAATGATAATAATATTATATTATTATTATTAAAAGTGTAGCAATTCCAGAAATGGCAGTGGCAGATTGTGGTCGGTGTCTATGTGGATGTTGAAATCTCCCAGAAGAAGAACGGAAGGTGAGATGGCAGTTTGGTTTGGGAGGGCGGTAGATGATGGCAGTGACCAAAGGAGTGGGACAGAAAGTGAGATGTTCAAAGGAGTGAGCAGCAGGGATTGAGATGGTGGATGTTTTAATGTTCTTTCACCTGGTGAAGAGACAAGGTTGTCAGCCCGATGTGGTGGTGGCCAGTGGAGAAAACCAGCCAAAGCCCGACAGAACTGACCACACCGGGACAGAAAGATCCTGGGAGGACGGGCAGATGGGCTCGAGCTGGTAGAGGAAATAGCAGAGAGAGACCGCAGGAATGGACATCCCGGTGACGGGCAACAAAGCTGTGCCAAGAGTAAGTCTTGGGAGTCCTGAGGCTAGCAGGAGCTAGCAGGACAGGGGTCTTCACAACAGGTGAGAAGCCAGTGTGAGACAACAGTGAACAGGTAGAGCACTGAGAGTTAGCAAGGCTATCAGCTCGAGAAGACTGTTGATCAAGACAATCTGATGAGGCTAAGGTCGAGAGACAAAAACTTTAACAGTCACTTTATCAGAGACGGAGTGGCAGCCAAGGTGCGCCAGCATATATTCTGGAGATTTAGCAAAATGGGCTTGTCTGTTCCTGAAACTCCTGAAACTCACTCATACATCCCAGCTCATAGCAGTGTGACGTAGTTTGTTCAGGGTTGCTATGGCAGTAGGAACTGAACTCCTGCTGTAGCAAGCGCTTCTCTATTTTAAAGTCCTGCATCTCTGACCAGATGGAAGTAATGTGAAGTGTTGATTGATGGGCTGATCATTGTTATTAGCTATTTGGAGTGCTTGGCGTGTGATTGCCCTGTGATTTGTGAGATTGAGTGTTAAGAGGCAGATCATTTTGGAGGCAGCATGTTTGGTGCCGGTATGTTTGCTTTTGTTGGAGAAACAGTACGGCAAGATAGGTACAATTATGCTTGAAAAGCAAGGAGGTGGAGAGCACAGAAAGTGCTCTAAGCTTGCAGATGATATGGAGTCTCCGTTGGGATTGTTTAAGGACAAAACTGATGTGTTGATCGAAACTGAACCTGCTCAAATCCAGAGGCAGAGTAGGGCGGATCATGACTTTTCCTTCCTGGGGAAAAATAATTATTAACTGTGACCTTATATGTGAAACATCCATAGTACAGTGCCTAATAAATGTGTTTCTTCAAGATAAAACTGCACATTTTCTTGTGACCAGTCCAGGCACACCTTGTGCTGTTTAACTGGCATCTTGATAAGCCACACCTCATAGGTGGATGAATTATCTTGGCAATGGAGATGTGTTAACTAAAAGGGAAAGCATTTGTGAATAAAACCTTACCTTGCCATGAGCATGTATCTCAGTGATGTTTGGTGACCTGATGACCATGATTATGTTATTCTTAGAGAGTCACTGACCTATTAAATACTTTAGTGGCACCAAAGGGAAGTTCAAGGAATCAATCAACCAAAACCAAAAATCTAAACAGTTTATCCCTTTTGAAATGTGTCAAGCACACATGGAAATTTAAACTCATTACCATGCATTACCATGAGTTTAAATTTGAGTACTTTTTGGCCAATTCTTTTTATGGTTTATTTTAGCACACAGGGCTGTCAGATACACTACTACCAGTTGGCCAGAAAGTGCAGTCAATCATGTCATCTAAAAATCCATTTTAAAAGCACTTGAAAATTTATTCCCGAAATTAATTTCAAGTCACATTGTTTTCCATTATGATGGATAACATTGCAGCACAATGTACACTTTAAACAATAAAAAGCTATTAGCAGAAATTACTTACTTACAACAAACAAACACTACTGTAAGCACTACACAGGGCTGGAAAACATTTTTGTTATCTGAGCATGGTGATTTCTTATACAGTATATATCTTTACAGAACAATGCAAGTGATAAGAATCAGTGTCATTTATAATACAAATGATTTGATATAGATAATTATGGTTTACCCCTCACATCATGCTTAGTTACAGTAGCAGTATTGTAAATAAAAATAATAAAAAATAAATAAAAAGACATTCACTTTTCAACTCTTTTTGTTTTTTTTTTACTTTCTAACTGAACCAGAAACTTCAGTTTATTGTTACTTTACACCATTGTGTTTCATATATCCTGACTGTACATGACCAGGAAGAAAAAAGTTTTCATCCTCTGTATGAACTTTTGTATAACACTAGCTATGCCAGGATTTATAAACTGTATTATCACCATTTAAACATATTTTCCAGAATTAAGTGCTTACAAAAAATATGTTTTCATTTAAATGGCTTGAACATTGAATATATTTTATGCTGGTAAACTTAAAATGACATTCTAGTAAACAATTGCTTTTGTCAGATTTAGAAACATATGCATATGCACGGTTCTTTTTTATAAATGTCAATCATTGTGAAAATAAATTTCCACTCAATTCCCATACAATTATCTATAAATGTGTACAGTGAGAATAAATATGTGTTCTGGGTTTGTCAGACCAAAGAAGAAAGTGTTGTTAACCACCCAGCCAAATGTGAATGATTCAAAATATTGACAAGTTTCTGAAATTAGGTGTGAAAATCATGACATGACTAACTTAAAAGACTCTGAGCAAGATGGGTTAATCTCTATCTCTCTCCTAGGGGTGCAGGGGTATGCTCAGGGTGGCCTGAGTGTGCCATTGAGCCACTCTTTAGGACCACCCAAAAAATCCTGGACTGAAAACTGTTGAAAAACTGTTTTAACCTCAGCCTCATTTCAGTAATATATTCAAAGTCTTTTCACATGTTTTCAGCAACTATTTTGCAACATATTTAATGTATTTTGAAATAAATTTCAGAATTGCCTTTACACAGACTTTAAAGTAGAAACTCCCTTTAACATATAGAAACATGTGCCTGCTCCAGGACTCATTAAACCTATCAATGAGACGAATAGCACTGAAGAAAAAGAGCAATTTCTCCAATTACATTTATCAGGTTCATTAACAGCAGCTGCCTTATGTGCTATTGTGGCTATTAATAGAGCCCATGCCACATTCATCACATTTACCTGTAAACTGTCATTGCAGTGATATCTCAATCATCAACATTAAATGTCAGAAAGATGATCAATAATTTATTTACAGAGTTCAGCTCACAATGAAACAGAGTTTGTGCTTTGCGATTTGGGGCCGGATGATGGGATCATTTACAAGTAAGTGGTGCAATGTAAATAAAGAATGATAAAATTCATCTCAGGAATAATTTGAAACTAAGTTTATAAATGTGCCTCTGTGCAACATTTTACAGAATTCAGTGGTCCTTGGCAAATGACCACTGGTGTTGCATCTCTTGAAAGCCATGTGTACACTCTGAATGTGTGTGACCACACATTCTTCTTTTATAAATGCCAGTTTATGTGTGGGATAAGGCATATCCATGTTTTTTGTGCATGCACACCATTTATACATCTGGCCCCTGGTGGTGAAGACGTTTGGAGCTCAGTTTGTGATTTACTAAGCACTGATAAAGTTTTCAAAAACAGCATAATAACACTCAGACTGCAGTTTTTCACTAGAACAGTGTGCCTTCTTTTTGCAGTGGGTGTTGAAAATGGTTGTTGATGACAATTATAATAATAGATGTAGTGGCTCAGAACAGGACAGTCTTCCTAAACACCATGCTATCTCACCATTATGTATCCTTTAACATACCTTTCAAGTTTTTTTTTTTTTTAACACATAAAACTGGTTTCATCTTTCATCCTCATTTCTCCATCTTCTGCCTCGGCTTCAACAACAGCAGTTCCATTGCTGAGTGGCGCATCACTTAAGGTGCTGCGAAGTGTCACCCGGGTGACACTGAGCGAATGCTTTCTGGGAGCAGTGTGATGTGGTCGATGGCACATGACCTCTTTGAACATTTCTCTGAAGCGTGTTGACATGAGGTTGTACAGGATTGGGTTGACTGCTGAGCTGAGGTAGAGAAACACTCCGGATATGATGTGCACATACTGGAAGATTTCCTGGTGGTTGTCGGTCCAGTCATTGATGAAACTCCACATGAGGCGGTCAGTATGAAATGGGGCCCAGCATATTGCGAAAACCACCACCAGAACAACTGGAAAAACAGCAAGGGAGAGAGAAAGAGACAATGGGAAATGGGTAGATGGGATTTTAATAGCCAACATGCTCTGTAGTGTTAATTTAATTGTCCCTCTGGGAGCTGTGTGTCAATGATGGAGAGATTCTGTCCTGGGTACACAGCCTTTGATTTAGTTCTATACATTAGCATTAAATAAAAATTTGGATTCATAATTCATGATTCATCTGTGTTTCATCATGATTCATCTGTGAGACCCCATTAGTCTAAGGTTTCAGTGCTAAACCTTAGCACTGCTGGTTTTGGAGTGGCCTTCACAAAACAGCTTTTGGAATTAAACACCAGTCATGACTTCACATATCATCAGAAACCAAAAGCAGAATAAAAACTATGCATAATATTTTGAAGGTGGATTGGAGAGTTTATAAAACATTGCCAAGGGAAAAAAACAACTGATTGCATAATATTGAAAAATGTCAAAATCAAGGCCGTGTACAGTACTGCTCCCTGCAAGTTTTACATTAGAGATTCAGATTGGCTGTAAGGTTAGAAATGATCCTAAGTGGTGCTGCTTAATAGGGCTAAATGTCGACTTGAGCAATCGTCCGTACCAAGCAAATGTTCAGGCATTTGTCAAAGTCAAGGTTTAATTTTTATTTGAACAAGGCCTGTTACAGCCATAAATAATGATATTTATATATAAATTGGCAGTAACTAGAAAAAAAAAAGTTTAACTGGAGCAAATTGCATGCACTTACACATTAATAAATCTTATTAGGCAAAAGCACCACGCATTGTGGTGTCACTGATCTTGTCCTACAGTTTCAAAACTATCTATCTAAAACTATCTATAACAGAATCCTTCTTTTTTGGGTATTTAAATCTACTGATATCAGTTTTCATATACATTTCAGACAGGAAATAGGCAATACTGTTTTGTATCGTTTATCCATAACACATAAAATCTCTTCAGGTCTGAGAGTTTCAAGAGGTGGTGATTCAGGGAAGTCTTACAAGGTTATTTGTTCTACTAAATTTTATTTTATTTTATGTTTGCAAGTAAGCTGATCAAGGGAGTGGGTAATCCAAGTGAATCTCAACATTTACACTTGTGCAGTCAAGCATGTAAATCAGTGTCATTATATTAAGATGAGCTACTTTCACACAACTTGGCATCCTTATGCACTTCTGCATTTGATATCACTTTAATCTCTGAGTGATACACAAACACCGGTTGGCTACGTCTGTTACAAACCCTGTTGGATCTGAATGCATCTCTGTTTTGTAAAGAGGAAACTGATTAACATTATCTGCGTAGTTGGGCCACATTTAATTATCATATCATCAATGTCTACGTTTATAACCAATAATCACTAAGACGCGTTTGAGAGAAATGCGATGCCTCATCAATCACACTTTCATGTCAGTGTTCACACACATTTTTATCCACAATTATATATATCCACAGTTTTCACATCTGATGTATTTAATTGTCTTTTCCCAAGGACACAGATGGATGCAGCAGTTGCACCTAATTAAGTGAGTATTGTATTTGGGGAAAACAGTCTAAAAACTGCAATTTACATTTATTTTTATCAAATCGACAAAAGATGTCAGGTGTGACTGATTTCTGGTTAAAATTTTCATCTCCTCCTGGACCACAGTTTATTTATTACTGGCGGTCATTTTTTGATTAGTCAATTTAAAAGATCCATCACAAGTCCTAGATGTAATGTTTTCAAATGACTTGCTTTGCCCAGTGAACCAATAGTCAGGAGTGAAGGATGTAAAGTTTACAATAATACGAAAGAGGGGGGAAACTATAACTGGGAATCCCCAGGAACAGTTCTCATGAGGCCTTGGCCTCACTCAGCCTCATTAAAACTATGAAATAAGGCTTCAAAATGATCAAATGGGATCCCTTTTAGTTCTTTTAAGCACACATCTCTGCATAAAAATAAAAGGAAAAGGGTCAATACTTACACAACATTTTAGTGACTTGCCGGCGACGTGCCTTCTGCTGTTGTGTTCGGACGTTACAGAAGCTGTTCTTTCCAAAGCCTGACTTCGTCTCCAGTGCCTGATGCATCTTCTCACGTTTTAACTGCAGACCGATGAGCAAATAGAGAGCGCTGATGGTGAGCATGGGCAGCACAAAAAATAGCAAAGTGGTCACTTGGATCGTAAGGTTGTACATCCAGCGTGGTTTCACCAGTGTACAGATTGCCGAGTCAGGGACCCCCACAGTTATGTTCCCAGCAGGGCCAGTGCAGTGACTGTGAAGGACGTCAATCCCGTGCAGACTCGTGTTAGGCAAAGCACACAACACTGACACACCCCACACTGTAAGGATAACACGCTTGGCATGGGTGCGTGTTACAACATACTTTGCACGTAGTGGGTGCACCACAGCAATGTAACGTTCCACACTCAGCGCCGTCACATTGAGGATAGATGCCAAGCAAACAGTCTCAAATAGGAACGTTTTAAAGTAGCAGCCACCCTTCTCCAGGAGGAAGGGGTAGTTCTGCCACAGCTCATACAGCTCTAATGGCATGCCAAGCATCAGCACCATAAGGTCTGACACTGCCAGGCTGAACAGGTAGTAGTTTGTTGGCGTCCACATCACTTTGTTTCGTGCAATGACAGTGCATGTCAGAACATTACCCACCACACCTACCATGAAGATGACCAAATATATGAGACACACAGGAAGGAACACAGATGATCGACGAGGCCCAAGATACTCCTCCAGGTACTGTTCCTCCATCAGACATGCATCATCCAGATCTATGTGGCTGCTGTTCACACCAGGTGTCAGGTTGGCACATTTTTCCCCTGATAGACAAAGCCACTTGGCTTTCTCAGCCATTAGATCCAAAGAGAAGTTGTAAGAAATGGACATCCTGCTGAAGATTCAGACTCACTATCTGGGAAAAAGATAGTCAGTATCAGTATTCAATGTGATTTTAGAACAAAAGTTTCTACTCACAGAAGAATTAAGACTATTGGGTAATGACATTTATACAACATAGATCTCTATTTACAGTTAAACAGAAATCAAAGTTTTGTTAATTACTTGACATTCACTGCTCTTCGTCATGTTTCCTGACCAGTTCACTGTGAATTAGATTAACCATGATTGCAGTTTCTGTCAATGAGTTTTGAATTAACTTCTGACAGTGAACTCAAGACTGAGTAATTGAATAAGAGCATCTGTTTCCTGCCCTTGTAGTATAACTCATAATTGTCACAAGCTTTGCCTGGGTGCTTCAATGAACACAAATGTGCAGACTGTTCTTGAAACTACATGCAAAGTAACCATCAGAGACATTGTTTTACTGGTGTCAGTCATGACTGTAAAATACAGTCAACCAGACAAATCTGCAGTAAGAAGTGCTTTGTGCGCTGTTGCTTTTAGCAAACATCATTCGAACAGGATATCATAATTAATGGGGACTATTTTTGATCACAAATAAATACACTTTATTTTACAGCCCCAGTCGGCTATTGTATACAAGGCTTCAGGTACACAGGCAATTAGTTAGTGGGATCAATTCAGTGTTATGTCTTGTCTTTTAATGGGATTTATTTTCAATAAAAAATATGAAATGTCACCAGACTTGTTTAACCTATTTTAGTATTTCTTGGAAAAATCCAATCTGCAAATGTCACAGGAGCACAGTGAAATGTGGTCATTACTCAGGGAGAGGCTTTGGGACAGGAGTTCCGTGACAAGGGTTTGGAACAAGACACTGTAAAAAATAGGTCTTCTGAGTTATTCTTATCATTCAATTGCTTTGATACTTTGAGCTCAGTGGGAGTGGCAGTGGGTGGAGGCTCCATTCCTTTTGTAACTCAGTACATAATGAATGGCAATTTGGCAATTTGTTCAGATCCGTTCTTACTATATGTACTCACAGCACCGAGTCACTAGATTAAAGTGGCCCAGGATGGTTTAATAGTATTATTTACCCTATGGCACATCCTGCAAGGAGACATCAGAACAAATAAACAACAAAAACACAATCTACTTAGCCTCTGATTGGCTAGTGCTTTTGCCTTTACATATGCACCCATGATATGATACTTGGCTAGGTAGTCACCGGGACTGGTTTTCCAACAGTCTTGAAAGAGTTACCATAAATTCTGAGACTGCTTTTCGTTCAGACTGTGGTCCAATTTAACCCAAAACATCTCAGTGGGGATTAGGCTGGGTGTTTGTGGGTGCCAGGTTATCTGATACAACACAACATCACTCAAAATAGCCCTTACATAGCCTTGGGGTGTGTTTTGGGTCATAATCATGTTCATAAACATAAGAATCAATGCCTGATTCATACAGTATTCTCTGAGCAGCTGATGTCAACATGTGTCTGCTACTTGAAGTATGTAAAGTGCTCATGTGGGCTAAAATCTAAAGTACAATTATTTGATGATTTTAGGGTGGTAAGTAACTGTAATGAACTTGTCCTTTGCAACAGAAGTGACTCTTGGTCTTACTTTTCTGGGGCGTCTTCATGAGAGCCAGTTTAATATAGCGTTTAATGTTTTTTGCAGCTACACTTGAAAACACATTCAAAGTTGTTGAAACTGACTGAACGTTGTGACCTAAAGTAATCATGGACTGTTGTTTGTTACCAACTGTAAATTGTCCATTGGTGTGAATGTGAGTGTGAATTGTTGTTTGTCTCTATGTGTCCTGTGATAAGCTGGCGACTTGTTTAGGGTGTACCCCGCTTCTCGCCCAAAGTCAGCTGGGATAGGCTCCCGCCCCACCGTGACCCTGATGAAGATAAGCTATATTGGATGGATGGATAGATTTTGTTACTTTTAGACAGAACCAGGCTAGCTGTTTCTCCTTGTTTCCACATTTTGTACTAAACTAACTTTTTACTAGGTATATAGCCATTAATCTGCTGCATAGAGATCAATCTTGTCATTTGGCAGCAAAGCATAGAGGCATGTTTCTAAAATGTCAAACTATTCCTTGAGGAGCATGCCAGCAATGATAATGATGGCATGCCAGTGCCGTGCTTTCGCTACTCAGATTTATCCTGCTAGGCGCGGGATCAAACTAGCTACCCTTCTTTAACCTTTAGTCTACTGCTTGCACATTACGGTGGCAGGAACAAATCAGCAGATTCTTATTGCCTGCAGTATGTCCTTGAGAAGTACTGCCTGCTGTTCAAAGGACCACACATCAGAAAGCAGTGACTCATTACACATACAGTATCATCTTTGGAGGCTTCTAAGGTTCCGGTTGAAGGAAAGTCATTGGTTAATAATTATATTCCTGGGTGAAGGGCCTTATAGAAACTTTGTACAAGTTGAAAGTTTAGAACATCTGTCATTTCATAATTCCGTCATTGTGTATATAGTTTGCATATAAGTTATAACAAGTTAAGGAAATGTAATTAACATCTTAAGAGGAACATCTGGGAAGGATTTACAAAGACATGTTGCTGAATAAATATGATATATTAAATATGATGCACTGACATTAGCCAAAAAAAACTAACAAAACAAAAACAGTCTTTGCCATCTGTCACACTTGAGCTCATGTAGGAGAAGAAAAAAAAACCGTCAATCAACTGAATGTGAATTTTTGATTTGAACGTAAAGTGTAACAATATCTAAGTCAGAGTTGGATAATGAGAAGAAAGCAGAAAGAAAGAAAACATTTTCCTGTCAATTACGTATAAATGAATGTTGACGATAAGCAGGAAAACACAACAATGATTTACATACATACATTTACATTTTTATATATCAGTCAGAGGTCTTTTCCATCTCTGGCTCTTGGGTTACTGTATTATGTATTTCATCAAGATGTATTGTGTGTCTGTTGACTAAAGCCTTCAATCTCGACAGACAATGGGCTTGACACAATCGGTCGTAAGGCATATTGTTAGTGTATGGTAGCAGCTCATCCTCATTATTTCAATGAACATGTGAAGAATATAAACTGATCCTATGTGACGTGACGGAGTTACCACTGCTGTGCCATAAATTACTTCTTTTGTCAATAGAATTTCAATACTATAGGTCCTGATGTCCATCATACCAGTTGTTACTTGCCCATCATACTGAACGCCTTAGTATTTTATTATATTAGCATAATCTGCAGATGGAAAGCCCAGAGCTTGGGATGTAGGATACAAGAGCATATTAACATTCTGTTCAGTGTAGATTCTAAAGAATAACATAGCATGCTTTATAAATATAGATCTACTACTGTAATACATATTTAAATCTGCTGGATATCAGATCTATGGTTGATTTGATGCATTTATGGATGACACATCAACATTTTTCTCTTGAGCATTCTGTAAGTCTTGTTTCTCTAATATTCTACAAAGTCTTCAAAAGTCTGTAGAACACACATTTTCATGTATTTTTGCCTGTATTTTTGCCTAAGTGCTATATTATAAATAATCATATGCCCTCAGTTGTTTATTTTAAAACAGTCATCAATAAAAGCACATCTTTTGATTCTTCTAAAGTTAAATAATTACTGTACCCGCCTCATTTTACTCAAAATGAGTGACACAAAGTTGCAACATGCATTGTCTAAAGACAAAAGTAATGAAAGTGTCTGTCTTGGAATTGAAACTTTCCTCTTTGATCACCTGTTTGCCACAGATGGAAATCCCAGAGGTTAGGTGGTTGATTATACTTTTTTGATCTCCCCTGGAGATCAAAAAAGTATTTTATGAGGGAAACTCATGTCCTGCTTTTGAATGTAATGATTTAAGGCCAGTGAGCAGAATACTACAGAACACGCTTGTACGGCAAACAAGCGTATCTGTGTATCATATAACTGCATGCATTGCCCTTTTATAGCTGTAAACATACAATGCAAATCCATTTACAAAATGTGCTATAAACTTGCAGTGAAATGTTTGACTCAGACGGGTCCTGTCTATAGTATACACTCCATATCTAGTTGACAACATTTCTTACATTAGATTTTAAGAATGATCAACGTCAAAAGTCTGAATCATATGCATCTAGATAGGAGGTTAATAGACCAAAATAACAACCTGTTCAAGCTTTTGCACCAGATAACACTTATGAAAAATGTTACTTTGGCGAAATAAATGTGTTTAAGTCCATGAGTGCCTTCTTACTTTTACTCACTTATGATTCTATGTAGTCAAGTGTAGTCTGTTGGAATTGTGTGAATCCTACATGTGAAATTTCTTAGGTGCTTCTCTAATCCTGCTAATCATTTTAAGGTATTACTTTAATGACACTGCAGTCATCTGTATCCATCGCTTGATGCGATGAGGACACAGGTCATCTCTTTGAATATGCATGCGGCACCTTTCATGACTTTTTTCATATTTATGCTGGCTACCTACAATGATTACTCTAAGTTGATATGTTTTTCTGGTCTACTGTCATTTTCTTTTTATTTGTACAATAATCGATACAATAATACTTTTAATTAATATTTGATACTGTTACAATTTTCATAACATAAGAAGGAAAGAGAGTCTAGAAGAGAGATGGCATACAGCAAAGGTCCCAATTGTGGGAGGATTGTATAAATCTAATTCAATTTTAGGGGTTTTAGTTCAATTACTCTTTCCAGAGAATCCTGTTACACTTGACACTGACAAAAAGATAGCACTTAGGTAAATGTAAAAAAGTAAATGAAGCTGACATACTAGGCACTGATTAAATTATAGCTTCAGTGTTGTTAGACTAAGAAAATCCTCGGTTTAAAAAAACCCAGTAAACTTATTTTTTATTTATTGACAAAATGTTATAACAGAATGGGATTATAATCAGCATTTAAATATAGATCATAGCTATTTAGTGAACCACGGTATGTATGTATAATTAATAATATTATAAGAATATTAAGTGCCTTTTAATTCCAAAATGGGCTGAAAAAGTGACAATGTTAAAATAACCCTAGCATCGAAAAGACAATTATGAAAAAATAATTACAAAAGGTAGTGAATTAATAAATTGGTTGATGGTGGATAAGGAATTTTATAACTATATTGCAGTGATTTATCCCTGAACTCTTAATATTTAGCTTCCTAAAGAGCATACATTCTCTTACCTCTAATGTGTTCCCTTGTCATTCCCCGGTGTACAATGTACTGCTCTTTCAGTCCACTCTCCTCCTGTTCTGTCGCTCTCCTCAAGCCTCACTCAGCTCACACATACATCTCTCTCTCTCTCTCTCTCTCTCTCTCTCTCTCTCTCTCTCTGTGTCATACATGCTTGCCTCCACCCTCTCTATACCACACATGAATATGCAGACATTCACACCTACCTTTATAGTTCTGCCAACACAGTATAATCACTATACTGGTAATAGGGAAATGATATGACCTGTGTGCTTTTCACACTGACAACACTTCTTCACTGCTGAGAACAAAAAAAAACAAAAAAAAAAACATTTATGGCGTTAGTCTTGGGATTGTGATTGTATTGGCACCCAATTAGCCAGAGTATTAGGGATTGAGTATTGTTTTTTTGAGTTGTTCTTGCTTGCAGTAAATTGGCAGTTGTGCTCTTGATCAGGATCCTCATCAAAGTGGTGGCCAGCACAAGGAGTGTGCAGGAGATGGACTGATACCATCATAAAACCAAACATCTCTGGGGTAGGAGACGAGTGTTTAGAGCATACATGCATTGCATCTTGCTGCAGAATACCAATACCTTTCAACAAGGTAGGTGTAGTATGGGGAAAGGAGAAGAAGACTTAACAGCCCTGCAACAAGCTTTCTCAGAAGAATGCCTGCAGCAGCCACTGGACCAAGCTGACCTCTCCTCCACCAATTACCACCACGCATTAACCATGCATATCACCCCAAAGAGCTGAGACACATACTACAATGTTCCTGAAGGTGCTTGCGACGGTAATCATGACTTGTGGGTGACCAGATAATGAGTTTGATGTGGATCTAAAAGTCAAAGAAAACACATCCAGGACTGCCTAGGCTACACACCTTCCCCCCACTGTAGACTGACATGACAGGCTCTTCATTAATGTCCATTATTGGAGGTTGTGTGTACACAGAACCCATATTCACACATAACCTGGTGACCTTATATATTAAATATGCATATTTCACATACAGCAGGCATATAATCAAGATGGTTAATGGTTAGTTCCCACCTTACGCACCCTGTAATTTTGTACTGATTGATTGGCTTCTCTTGGGCAATGGGCCATAAAGAGGCACAGTCACAACAGGTGGGCAACTGTATATATGCTGTGCCCACTGGTGAAACACAGCTGGCTGATCCTGCTTATTTGAGGGAGAGGAAATGGGTGGAGTTGTTGCCAGAGCCCCCTAATGTTTCTAATTTCCAATCTCATGCCAGTGCACAGCACTGTCATTGATAGCCAGCAGGTGCAACCTGGCACAGTGCTCACCTACCTTCATTTTGTTCTGGCAAGAGATGAACTGTATTGACTGAGGTGTGACTCTCACATGAGTGAGAATACCTTCCATTTGCATTTTACCTAAACACCATGGGGAAATTATTTTCAAGGCAGCTCATATTTACCAAATATGCCTGGCAAGTCCTTTACGGCTATTTGTCATGTCCAGACAGATGGTCATCTGAATGGTGGAGAGATTCAACAAAACAGTGAAAGGTAGATCAACTCAGTACCACACCGAGCAGAGAATCCAGTGACATACTTTCTGGTCACATCAGTAATGAGATGCCCTTGGGCCAAAGGCTGTAAAGCCAGCTACCCCAATGTCAAACTGTCTCTCAGTGACCAAGACAGCAGACATAGTGTTGCTCTGTTTGTTAGCTGTCTCAGGCAAAATGCAAAACACATCTCTAATAGTCAATACTTAATCAGAGAAAACACTGAGAAGACTCTTGGGTAGATAAACTGAACATCCTTCCATGGCATACTGAATACTCTATTCTTGGAAAACCATCACTCACACAGACAAACCATGACACACAGCAATTTAACACCATCACTATTTGATCCTTCCCTGCAATTCTGGACCACTTCATATCATACTAATCAATATCCCTCTGACCGATACGTGTGGGTGCTAAGACCTCAGTTACTTTATAAGGAAGTTCTATTTTTTTCAATCCAAAGCAGCTATGATACACAGCATGAACATGTCCAATATAAAATTAGGTTTAAATGAATTTGGCCAAAGAATATTCAACAAAATAGTTAAGCCTAATACAAGGGAACAGGAGGCAATGGGAAAAATGTTTTACGTGCAAAGGTGACAGATTCAGCACCGACAACCTGCCAATAACCAGACAATCCATCCAAAATGCGACAAGTGTACTGTATTTATTCCATATGCATAATTAATGAAAACAACTATGCATTGACAATATTGTTTTGTAACATCATAACTTATTAAATGAAATTGATAGTGAAATGAATAGCATAGGCTATAAAGAGCACACACTAATGATTCGGATCACAACACCATAAGGTCAAAAATTGAATTTTTAACTTAAAAATAAATAAATAAATAAAATATTTTAAAATACAAAATAAAATGCTTGAGGGGCTTAACTGGGGCTACACAGATTTTTGACGGGGCCATAACACCCCCTAGCATAGCGATGTCCCTGCTCTTGGCCAGTGCAACAGCACAGTATAGACTGTGAGAACTAAATACCCTTAAATCTGTACATTGCGTTTTATCTAAGGAAGAAATAGTTTGAGGATTCACTTCAAGACGTTATGACTTTGTTTGATTGATCTGGTTTTACTTCATTTAAAGTAGTTCTCATGGGAGGGAGGCAGCAGTATCTGGCACAGTGTTAAAGATGAGCCACTGTCAGTGACTAATTCATGTCCATGTCTATTTACCTTGTTTCCAGTGAGTCTACAGCTTCTGACCACACACAGTGTTATTACGTCTCATGGGCAAGGAAAGGCCAGGCTGAAAAGTTACTGTGGAACAGTTGTAGTGTCCCCAGTAATAGTTAATTCTGCCCTCACTTTTGCTTAATTAACATGCAAGTGTGGACCAGATATGAACCTGTGAGTGTGTGTGTCCAGATGAAACCACTCTGGCAATGCCTTATTTCAAGAGCAACCAATAACATTTTGGGGGATACAGTTGTTTTGACCTGAGTCAGATAAGCAATCAATATCAATTTTAGCTCTGGCCATGCAGTACAGAGTAGTCCAAATTGCATTTAGTGTAGCCTTGCACTAGCATGTCTGTAAGCAGGGCAGCTGTATATGTATGTGTGTATATGGCTTCTGGCCACATAAACAGATATTTAATTCATTAATCATTTTTAAAAAATGATACAAGAAATCAGTCTAGGGGTTTAGGATGTTGAACTAAATTATACAACTATTTCCAGTACCACTCATGATTGTAACATTAACATTTACAGTTTTAATTGTTTGACTTCTGATGCAGGTAGACTAGCCTTTCCCAGAGCATTTGAGTTAAGATAGGCTAACCGACCTAGACCTATTGTATCACTGAACTAAATGCATCAATATTAAATAAATGTAGCTCTGTTCCTCCAGCTGCTTCTTGTCAAAATGTTTTTGTCAAAATGATGCGTTGGCCCTTTTAAATAGCAGCAATTAGGAAGTTAAAATATTAACAAAATTGGTGATTTTAAATTATCTCATTTTGGCTTATCAAACAGGCCAAATAGCACAGACGTGTTTCATTTGAAAAATTAGTTTTCCCTGTTTTTGCATTATCAGATGTAACTATCTGATTTAATTAAAATATTATGTGACTGGCATTAATGTAGCATCATTTTTTAAGTGAGTTTTATATATTTATATTTTAGATACTACAGGGGAATGAGATAGCTCTTTTTTTCCATCATAAGGGACATACTGAAAGCTCTTTTATGTACTTCACCTCAAAGACCACTGTTCAAAATAAAGAGGCCACATTCAAAGTGAAAAGATGTTGCTATCTCCAATGTCAATGCCCAAATTACTTGTGCTCAATGCTTGTATAAAACCTTAGCAGTTAAATTATCTACAGCTGATTAATTTTCCACTTTATCCATTCTTTATTGTGCTTTGTCACACATCTTACACTACTGTATATCTGACCTGTAAAGTGCCATCAGTGTACTGTAGACTGTGAAACCTATTGATTTTGGTGATTCATTGAGTTTTCCTCTAGCGTCATCATCAGGTCAAATTTTCACTTTGTACTTGTACTTCAACTTGTCCAATTGAATTTCTTCAAATTATTTCCATAAAACAAACTTTATTTTATTTTTTATACAACATTTTAAAACCTGGAGGTTAGTAATTAATTGCTAGTAAACATCCACATGCATGTGCATAAGAACAAACAAAACAATGGCCCACTTTGCTCCATTGGGTGGCCAAAGTACTTTTTGCTGCTTTTGTGTAGATCGACAGCTAGGGGGAAGCAAGGATAAATGTGAAGCTGTCAACATACCAAAAAGAACCTTCCCTCATTAGATTGTCAACAAAAATGGTTTAATTTTTTCTTGCCTTGAGTGTTGAATTGATTGAATAACTCATAACAGCACTCAACAGCAATTCCATTGAGCCTCGCAGGCTGCAGAAGTGTTTATATGAGGTCAAATTATATTTCTTAAAAAAATATTGCTGCCTGGCAGCTGCCATTGAACTAATTAATTAAATCAAACAGTTAAATCTGATCATACTTCTTTTTTGAAGTTGCATTAAAATGTCCTTGCAATTCATCATTACTTTTGAGGACAACTTTAGTATTCTGAAAGCATTCATATAAATTATCTAAAACTCTTTCTATTTTTACTAACTAACTGACCAACTGAAATAGTTAACATTTATTAGAATTTATTCATGGAAAACAAAACTTTAAATCCATACTGCTATTTAAGACCAAAGCCTCCAGTTTCTAAAAAATCAACATGTACAAGCTTGAGGCTTGATGATTTTATGAGAACGCTCCCAGTTCACTTAACTGTGTATTAGAAAGACCTCTTCCAGTAATCACACAGCCTCACAGAGCCTGATTGCCTATTCAGTGATCAATTTGACATTGGTAAATTGGTAAATATTGTTACCTGGCATGTTTAATGAATGTCGCAGGGTTCTTTCTCTTTCTTCTCACCTCATTGCTTGTTCCAAAAAAAATCCAGGCTTAGTCGGAAAAATTATGTTTTGGTTTTTATTCTCCACCTCACCAGGTGCAAACAGTGCCAATATTTACAAAACAAAAAAAAAATAAAGTGAATGAAACAAAATGCTTTATATACACTTTCACTCGACTTCCCAGAAAACTCAACATTCACTTCTCAAACCACTGTTACCTCCTCTGTAACCACTCGCTCCTTGATTAGGGCCCAGACAGCCCCTTTTATAGTGGTAGCCCCTCCCATTCGGACGACTTGGTCATCATTTCTCTACCATAGAAAATGCATACTCGGACAAATTGACATCATTAATAAAAACATATTATTTCGCATCACCTGATCAATAATGATGCAAAGATGTATAGTATGTGTGTGTTTGTGTGTGTTTTTTGTGCGTACTGGCCGCAGTCAGTGCTCCTCAATGCACAATAAACTTTCATGAATAATCCTCACTTCAAGTGTAACAGATGCAGATGATGAGTGAATAATTGAGTAGCCCACATGATATCACATAGCATTTCTGTTTTTCATGAATAACAAATCTCTGCTGACCAGATGTCTACCTAGACCTGACAAGACTGATACATGTTAAAAATTATCATACTGTCCTTTCACTGATGAATACGCACACACATATTGTTTTCACAGAGAGAAATAATATTGTGTACTTAAAGCAACATTACATAGAAATTGGTATTTTTGCAATTTAGTGCTCCCAGTTTCAGAGCAATACCACATAAATATGCACAGTTGTACATGTGCATGGTTGTTATTTAAATGTTCAGCTTCATATCGGCTAATGCTGCTGCTGTTAATAACTTGCAGCCACTGATGCATTTTAAAGTTATTTTATGTAGGATTTCTTATTCAGCCCCAGCCCCAGTTTACCTAGAGTGTAATCTCACTGGAAATATGGACAGCTTTACATGTGCAACTTTACTATCAGCTGGCTCATTTAAGAGCAACAACACAAGACACAGGAGCCAGCTAATATTAATCCAGTAAGCCCACATCAGTGTCTGTATTCTGACCCTTTATTTTATGAGTCTCTATACAACCCTAACATCTTAAATTCAGTCTTAGTAGACTTACTCATGTAGTTGGTCCCTTTTTCTCTTCTTTGCCTTTTCTGTCTCAGATACTCGGCTGAAACAAGTATTCGGTACGGATAAAGCACTTTCTCTCTCTCTCTCTCTCTCTCTCTCTCTCTCTCTCTCTGTCTCTGTCTCTCTCTTACTCACTCACACATGCACACACCTGGTGTGGAAAAACAAATAAATAAAAAAGAAATAGTTTTCTAATCAGCAATAAATCTAACAATTTTTGATAAACCCATATCAATTGCATGCCTAAAATAACATGCTGATCAAAGCCCCGCCCATTTCAAGACAATCCCACTTCCGGGTTAGGTCCTGCTCCTACGGATACAGATAATTCATACGGTTAACAGATACAGATACAGATAATGCTGTACTCGCTCATCCCTACTATGTAATGCACATCATTAGAATAGTTTTTGCCTGTTTCGCGTACCCAAATTTGATGTAAAATTTTATCTCCATTTGCCTTTTCAGGAAACATTTTTATTTCTTCTTGTTGATTTGAAGTGGTTTTGATCAAGAAAACTGAAAAGGGATCTAGTCTTTGCAACTAATAATAATGAATAATACCACTTAAAAACATGATTACTTCAGTGTGTAAGGGATCCCATTTTATATATCCATCTTCTACCAAACCTCTGGCAAACTGAAAACATTTAAAAATTCAAAGTCACTCATAGTACAGCACTAAGAGCGTGACATGCTGAGCTGGTGGTATCAGTGTGGGTTCAGTTATGGCGATGACAGCTTGACAGCTTGTTCTTTCTGTGAAATCCATTATTTCTCACATCTTTTCACATATTGGCTGGCTGAGATGCCTGAATGTCAGAGGTTGTAAGGCCAATCTCAACAACTGATGTGTCTGCCATGTCTCTATAAAGTAGCATGAAGCAGGTTCATTAACATGTCACATGTCAGAAATCTAGACTCCAGTGTAAGACCTCATAGTAAGGGTACATGGGTTATCATGAGTTAATTCATGTTGTACTTCATGAAATATCAGAAATTTACAAGAATTAACAGTATTTCATGCCCAACTTAATGCACAAACAATATGTTTAATTATTCAACAACTGAAGTATTTCAAGGTATCCTGATCTGCTGATCTGTTCTGTCTTTAACATTGATGTGTATCATGTGTATTAACTGTTTGTATGTGATTCATGCAAATCGTTTAAACTAAATAATTCATATATAATAATAATTCTCTTATTTTGAAAGGCTTCTGTCTTGTCTGTGTGTGTGTGTCCATGTGTGTGTGCGCGTGCTTGTGTGGTCTTGTGTCTGTTAATGAGAGAGTTTTACAAAGTCTTTTATTTTGAAGGGACTCTTAATTTGAAAGCCTTTTGTCTTATATGTGTGAGTGTCTGAATAATTAGTCACAAGTGCGCACGCACGCTCACTCCCTCTCCCTGTCCTTGTGATCACACACCAAAGCTTCAAATGAAGTCCCTCGAAGAGGTGGCTGAACATGACATAAGGTGTGCCGAACCAAAATCCCAAATGACCGCAAGAATCCTTGTCTCGTGGACCATTTCCGTGTTCATTTTCAGGCGCAAATTGTATAAACTTTGGCCTTGGGAGTGAGAGAAAGTACAGGTGCTCCCTGCTCCTTCTGGAAAGTTCTCTTCTCGAAATAACATGGCACTCTATGAGGCTATGTAAGGGAGTTGCTGCCGAATCTTTGTGTATAAGGCCAAAACTATAAATGTGACAGCTTCAACAGTGTTATCACTGCGACAGCCTCAAATTTTCCTACGTTTTGAGGGTGTAATCATGTCTGTACTATGGCATTTGAGGCCACGATAGTCGAAAACTTTTTATTTTTTCACCTCTCGTTTCCTCTCCACTCTAGCGATGACATCACTCACTCTAGGTCTCGAAAATTCTCACAATACACACCCATTCATTTTTTGGTGTCGCTTTTGGCGATTTTTGGCAAAACCGTTTGCCGAAACTCTTAGAAAAGTCATAGTACACGATTCCGGTCGCTTTGATACCCGTTTGTGTGTGCGACAAAAACTCTGGGAGGAGAAGCGAGCCAAAAAAAATGGGCGTAAGAATAATAAGCATGATGGATAACGTATAGTGTGCTCTTTCAGGCACACTCAATGAGGTAGTAATTCTTAGTTAGTTGTAATTACAGAAGAGAAAATGTGCAATGCTGTGACTGGTCAGTTTTTTGTCTTTCTGATTAACTGCAGACTTGTATACTTATTGATACCTAACAAATCATGATTCAAATACATAGTTGTTGCATTATTTAAAGTAATGTTTGTGCATAATAAGCCCTGCATTAAATTGTAATTGTAGTCACAACCTTATGATAATCGAAATGAATAAAAATCAATAAAATAATTAGCTACCTAGTAACTGTGGCAACAGGAAACCATAAGAATTTTTATCAAAGGGTGTGTTGCATTTTATGGATGCAGTGTTACGGCTGAGAGAGGGTTGCTTGATGTAATGATGAAGGGATTGTCTGTAATACTAATCAGCAGTTACTGAAATGAGCAATACTTGTCTTTACAGGAGCACAAGTCACACAAGAATCTCCCGTCCAAGAATCATCTACATGATTTTCTGAAATTAGCTTTAGCAAAGCATTGATCATCTGATCTCTTTTATATTTGTGTATTTATTAGTATGTATTTTGTTCTTTTGTTATTTTGTTGTTACTATTAGTTAAAGGTTAAAGGTTATTAGTTGTTAATTTATGGTTTCAGACTATTGTAATGATTCACAATATGTTATTTCAGCTAGGAAAACAACTATATTAGACTAATTCTGCATGATGTTTTGATAAACAACCCATAAATGAACACATGCTGTATGCATGCCTGTGAATTTCATGAAAATCACTTTTAGATAAGAGCCTTAGGAAATATCATAGGTCCAATGTGGATAGAAAAAGAAAGTACCACTCAACCTATTTACTAAGGTTAAAATGTCTTTGCCTCAAAGGATTTCTTATGAAATGGTTGATTTGATTCCTGGGAATAAGTCCCGCAAGGGAACATTTCACTTGACAGACAATTTATCAGCCCCATTATAGTGACTAGGCACTAATATCCCCACTGAAAAGGAAAACATTCTCATAAATAGAGACTGAACAAATAGTGGCACAGCAAGAGGAAATTATGAAACATGGTGTTTAATAGGCATGATGTGGACAGTGTGGAGGGCTGAAAATGATGTTGAACATGAAAGCTAAAATCAATGCTCAGACATAAATCCACATAAAAAAAGACATCTTAGTAGTTAGGGGTTAGGGTTAGTCATACTGTACATACTAGTGTTTTACCTGTAATCTAGGTGTGCACTATGTGAGCAGAGCATGAGAAGGTGTGTGCAGGAGCAGGATGATTTTGGATACAGAGTGGATTTATTTAAAAAGTTGGAACATCACTTTATCTCCTGTTGTATCCCACTCCAGTTTTTCTCATCAGGCTTCAGCTACCCCCTCATATGAAGATTCATCCCATGTTTAAAGTCTCTCCATCCACCCACTGCATAACTGGAGATCACCATCTGGCCTGTACTTGGTGGACTGGGAAGGTGCAGCTGGGTTCCCCAGTAGAAAGTCCTGGACACATTCCTTGTACAGGAAGCAACCAGACAAGCAGAGTAAGTTGCCTGGAGACGGACAAGACAAGACAAGACAAGTTTATCTTCTCTGGCTTTTCAACTGAATTTTCTATCCATAGGTTACACACGGTCATGCGTGGGCCTTGAGGTCCTCGGCAGCTGTAGTTGTTTAGCTTTGTTTGAGAACAGTAGGTACCAGCATATCTTAATACTGTGGTGGCCAGGGTCGAAGGAACTGAATGTTGCCTTCCTAGACATAACAGCTTGCCGTTGACGTTTCTTTAACTTAAACAGACAACATTGTCTCCAGACTAGAATGTGCTGACAGCAACACCAATATGGGTAAAGTTATGCTTCAGGCCAAACTTAAACTTTGCTCTTGTGATCCTGTTTATTAAATTTTCTGTGAACTAATTTGCTTTTCTTTGTGCCTCAGGATATTTACTTGCATTCCAGTTTTCCTGCTCCCCTGTCTGCCTGTCAACAATACTGCTCACACAGCCCCACTCCTCCACACTCCTCCCCTCATTCCAATCACTTTTTTTGGCAATAGGAAACTTTTTTACCTTTTCCCATTTGTGTTAATAACACTCCAAAATGAGTGTCTGTATTTTACATATGTGTTGACTAGGCTGCAGTCTTCTTCTGCCATGTCTTCAGTTAAATAATGTGACACCACTGAAAAGACTCTGTAAACCATGGTTTAAATTGTTTACAATGGCATGATCTGTAGTCATTATACTGGAGGATATTCATATGGAGTAATAATACTGACTGTCAGCAGGGTCTGTTTCACAGCTGTCAAACCAGACACATGATGCTCATGGGACATTTTCCCAAGTCATAAGCAACGGGAAGGCACATTATGATGATGACTGGACAGACTAAAGGCCATATCATAAATATAAGCAGGATGGCAGATGGAGGCTACAGCCACAATGAATTTTAATTTTGACCTTTTTTTCTCTTTTTCCCTGAGAGGACCTGTTGTGTACATGGGAGGTTATTTGCCAGGATCAGGTTTTCCTTTCTATAACAACGATTATATTCTAGATTTGAAGCTGCTGTTATAGATTCATTTTTTGCCCTTTAGAGAAGCATAGAATGCTGTAAACCCAACTGTGACATATTATCAGTGACTTTGTCAGCCATTTGGTGCTGAGTGGAAAGTCTACAATGGGATTATGACAGCCGTTCACTGAAACAGCTCCCTGAAAATAATGTTACTGAGAGTGGTGAGAAAATGAGCTGGCACTAAATTGCTCTGGAGAGTTGCAGGAGGCTGCAAAACTGAGTAATTATTTTTTGGCTTCATCACTAACAGGGAACCTAGTCACATTACACATCACGTCATTTGAGCCATTGTTAATACTAGAAAATATTTATTAGTGCAGCTTTAAAGTATTAATCCTAAAAATGTATGTTTTGGTTGCAGCCTATGTTGACTAGTGGTCACATTAAGTATGTTTGCATGTTAAAGGTGAGGAAGAGTATATTTTGTACCTTCAGAATATTGAAGGCCTCTGGGGTGCTCTCATCTAGGACTCCACATCTTAATGAAGGGTATAAGCAATGCACTACAAATTCATTCATAAATAGGGAGTGCTGCACCGTATCAAGAACAATAGAGTTGTTAATATTAAAGTAAAAAGTCAGATGCTTTTTAAGGACAGGGCCAGTAGTAATAAGTAATACAAAGGATACAAACAATGACTGTCCAGCTTAATGTTAATGGAATTCCAAGGTACTGCAGGCAGTCCTAAAGAAATTCGAGGCACCCTGTTAATAAATATAAAAAGTCTTTATTAAAATGGTTTATTGCTGATTTATTAAAGGATTTTTATATTTCTTACCAGAGTACCTTGGACACCAATATCCCAATAACCCTAACCTTCCATAACCATTTAGAAATTGTGGACACCTGGATTTATAGCATACAAGCATGGAAATGAAAAGGGATTACAATCTATCCATAGATAAAACATGTAGAGTCATCCATGTCAATAGCCTTGAGCTCTTGTATTTTTAGTCACATTTCAATCATTGATATAGATCATGTTGCATGCAATAAGATGATAGATAAACGTAAACCTAAAGAGCAAAACCTTTTGTTCCCAAAAGTGCAGGGCTACATTTATTAATAGACTATATGGTATATATGATGAGTAATTATTTGAGCTGCTGTCTTCCATCATTGTTTTATAGTGTTTTCCATTTCAGCAGTTTTTTATACATAAACATCTGAGTTACAGCCAAATGACTGTTCCCAACTAACATTAGTGCTAATAAATAGCAACCCTCTGACCTACTACCAACACAGGCTCTCTTCTACAGTATCACAGTTGGGTTCAAAATCATTGCATGACTAATGTAACATCCAGGATGCTGTCATACCTCCTCTTTGTCGTCCTTCAGAAGCGGTGACTTCTGCACCCTAGAAATTAATTAATTGTTTTCTTTATTTCAAGCAGCTACCTGACATTTAATGGAATCCTGCAGAGCCACAACTGAAACTCCTGATCTAACCTTGACAGGCTTTTTATGTGTTATTCTGTTTGACTACTTTGCTCTCTACAACACATGAATTAGAAAATCAAATCAACCTGAGAAACAACAAAAGGTATTTCTAAATATATCTTGTGGGAAAAGAATTTATCTCATCCAAATTTGCTACTAGGTTGCAGAGAGGTAAAGGCAAGAAAATCTCGACATCAATAGTGAGGCTAAAGGCAAATGTAATTGGCTCTGTGGTAGATATAGGAAAAACGTCTTCAAAAATACTTTTAGATTGTGTCTCACTTGTCTGTTCTTCCATTACTATATCATGATGACACTGTACTTACTTATATAGACATATTTCAATGTACAATCTGACAATCCTCATTGTTCAAACATGCAATCATAAGATGTATGCGGCAGTTTCAAGGCTAGAATATATGATCTATTGTACCTTTAATGACTAGCCTAGAACTCTTATTACACACAAGAAAGTAGCTAATCTAGCTGTCTAATTTAGTCAGGGTTGATGATGAGCTATCTAGATGGATATCAATGTTGAATGGGTCTTTTTATTTCATGTAGACATTCAGTTAAGCTTCTCATGTGGATAGTGGACATTAAAGACTATTTTTTTACCTGCTGAAAATAAAGGGAGCATGATTTGATGACATTGACATTAAAGGAGCAGTGTGTAGGATTTAGTGGTATCTACTAATGTAGTTGCTGATTTCAACCCTCTTGCCCTTTCCTTCCTAGCGTGGAGGAGTAACTGCAGTAAACATGTGAAATGTGAAAGGACCTACATAGAGCCAGTGTTTAGTTTGTATGTTCTGGTGTGCTGTAATAGGTATGTATGGTGGTTCAACATGGTGGGCTATGTGGAAAAGGACCTGTAGATATAAAAGCCTCATTCTAAGGTAACAAAAACAAGATTCTACACTAATGAAAACATAGTCAGGCATATTATAATCCATTTCTACCATATCGTTTAGTTCTCCTTGTCATTCCTAATTTGAATTGATTTGACACCCTGAAGTCTGCTGGGCTTGTATTGCCTTCCACTGTCAGGTTTTAATGGTTGTAAAAGTAAAAATCAAACAGTAATTAATATTTTCAGCCTGTTGCTACAAGATCTGAGAAGTACTTAAAATTATGACACTTTGATATGTTTCCCACTGACACATTTAAGCCCTGATGACGCATGCAGCTAACATCCTTTTCTACACACTTTATTTGAAATCCATTAATGGTATGATATTTGATAGTTGGAATAAGAGAATGACAGTAAATCATTTCACATTATAGGTGCATTGCAGTCACTCAACAACTACAAATCAGTTACACCTTTGAAAATAATGATGCTGCCCAGCTCTCAATATCTCCTGTACCTCAAACGAATGTTATGAATGAATGCATGTAGAAAGCTGTGCTTATGCAGGAGAAATAAAGGTGTTTGCTCATACTCCAAATGCTTGATAAATAAGCTACATTTAAGACTGAGACAATATATCGATTTCCAAGTTCTTGCTTTTACTCTGTTGCGATTCTTAGTGGTAAAGGTTGACCTTTTATTATGAGATTTGTAGCCTTTAAACTGAAATACACTACAGCTTATTTTGATGTCTTCAAGCAACATAATGCAGCTTCATTTAAGTGCAGTTTTCAGTAAATACAGCGAATGACTGCATCTGCCGTCAAGTCTTAATATCTTGCTTTCCAAATAAATGTAGTACATTATATAAAGCATCTCTGCTTTAGAAAATAGAATTCATCATGGATTTTTAAATAATTAATTTAAACACTAAATGAACATAAATAATACATTGTATCTCTAAAAACAAGTTATTCATAGTGTCTCATTGATTCTGTTGGGGATGCTAGAATGGATGATTGAGCTCGACAACATGACAACCTTGACTTTTTAAAAGATGTGCATATATCTGTTCCATGCACGCAGTCCCTGAGTGTGTGTCCAGGCTTTCCAATTCCCTCAACAATGCATAACAACCTTACATGTGACACATCCTGCAGTACTCTTCTCATTTTTATTGCCACAGGGATAATTCAGAATAAACACATGGCTTTCTCTAATGTGCATCAGCTACAGCTGCATGTAAAGGCAAGATACTTGTTCAAAGAATCTAGTCATTTTGAAAACAAGTCATGTTGTGCTACTGCACATCAACAGCATGATTTAAATTAATACTCTACAATGAGTGAGAATGAAATACCTGCTATGCAGCTCTTTCCCAGGGCACAACTATTACAGTGCCATCAAGGGCTGTGCCACAGTAATACTGCAAATGTTCTGCCTGATGGATATCAAAGTAGAAGGTCAGCAAACAGTGAAAGAAAACCTTTACAATTTTTCTCTCTCTCTCTTTCTTTCTCTCTCTATATATCGTCAAACACGTACGTAGGGCTATAACATAATTTCTTGTAACCCATGATGTGACGAGCAGCAGTGTGTTACTATCATCATCCATCAAACAATGTTCGTTCTATCTTGCCACACTCCATTTGCTTTGAGCCAAATGGGTTTTGTCCAAACCCAACCAGGTCAATAGGCTATTGCTCTTGTGGTGAGTTACATGTATAACGGATATAGAATGTAATTCTGTTGGTTACTCTTGATTGGTTTGTATTGTCCTTTAAAATCTGAAACCTGGTGAAATAAAATAATAATTTGCTAATATGATTTTCACTTTTTGGTAATGAATCATGTTTTTAGTCACTTCAAAAAAATTCTCACATAACAATTTATCAATTTTTACTCACAATTTTAATGAGAAACATCAGAAGCTCCTAAAAATAGGGCCCGGTCATGTTTTTTGCTGCACTTATGAGCCATATCATCTGATACACAGGCGATATGATTGTGTTTGGTTTTGTTTTGTTATTTCACCTGTTATAGCAGTATTAAAAAAAAACAAGTACTGGTATAAGCCAGTAGGAGCTTTTAAGAGTTTGTTGAAATTCAAATGAACCATATAATGCTGCCTTATATTTTCACACATTTTTGACCATCAGGTCATTATAATTAAATGGCTCAGATTCGGAAATCGCTCAGGTTTTTCTTTTTCTTTTTTTTTTCCGCTGCAATGAGCTTGTTAAATATGCCAGTGAAGTGTAAATTTAATCAAGCGTGGCTGGAAATGGATCTTTATAGTGATTGGCCTTTGACTTTGCTCTATTTTATAAGAAGTACTGACTCCTCATTTCTCCTAAATGGCCGGAGCAAGTGAATAACTGCTTGGCTAAAAACAAATCTTACCTGGTCTGTGTCAGGCAACATTTTGGCCTTTGTTGTGGATGAAAAACATACAGACACACAGACATTTATTGACTAACCCTACCTTAAACTAGAGTATCTGTAGTCCATATCCAATATTTTAGGATTACAGTTAGACATGATACAAGATCAGTACACGTTTTCATTAGCTTTGTCTTTGTCTTGACTGGAAGGGCACATGCTGCATGTTGATGCTCTGCTCTGAAGTCAAGATCATCCAGATCTGCTGGTCACACATTTGTACTGAATATCAGTTACAGTCAGCGGCCAATTGATTTGGACATTTGAGCAGGATATGTCTTTTTTCAACTTCTACCATAATAAATGTGTATTTACTGTTGTATTGCTGTGTCGAATCCACAGGTGTAGATGTTTATTGGAGCTACAATTATAACTGTGAGACCATAGATTAAATACTTAGTTATTTTTGGCCATCATGGCCATCATGTCTTTGACAGTCTTAACAATTGCATGATTTTGGCCTGTAACGTCAGCTGTTTCCATCTGTAGCTAAAAACTAAATATTTTTTCATAGAATATTCGAGGCAGGATGTGAATTAAGTGCTCAAAATCTACAATTCATGTCATTGCTTTATAGCCATGTTTATTGATTTCTGCTTTGGGCATTTGAGTTCAGATGCTGCATGGATATGACCAGGTGCATATTACGGACAGGGTTAACACATGAATTAAAGATCCACTCGGTGGGTAAAGAGGAAGGAGGCATAACAAACTGAAGATACTAGCTATGATAGTGGCTGCCAGGAAGGCTGTATAAATCAGCTCCAGTATTGGTTGACCAGATGACATTTCTCCTTTGCCTCCACTGTCAGTATTGTGGGTATGCTTTGTGACAGGTGGCCTAAGATGACTGCTGATGCCTTCATGACCACTAAACTTTCAGGCTCCAGATGCACAGGCCATGTGGGAGCTGTGATAAGAAAATGAAAATCACTGAAATGCGCTTGACATTAATGCATAAACACACACAGACAGATCCACACATCTGCCCAAGTTGAAAAGCATCCTCATTAAGCTCACAAGATACATACACCCCCCACAACCACTCACACACAAATAAACAATGTGCTCATTCTGCCAAAGGATCACAAATAAATGGATAATCCATCTTGTAATATGCTGCTGACCATAAGTAAACATGCTCACACAAGGATACTAAGTGGGTGATAAGCTTTCAGAAGCCTTCTGTCTGTTGATTCAAGGAAAAGAAAGACTGTCATTTAGTACCAAAGCAAGAAATACTTTCCTTAAAACAATTATTTCCTGATCAAAGTACAGTTGCCTTTATTTAACCCTGCACCGATTCACATTTTTCACAAGTAACTACTACATGGGGTCAAAATACACTGATAAAAGATTTGCTTCAGCATCAAATGGCAAACAGCCAAAGTCAGAAACATAATGGACATAATGAGGCATTTTGCAGCTGCATTATAGGTTTTCCTTTGAAGGGATAGTGAATGTAGAGAGTACTATTTGAGGAGGACTGTGGGCAAATGTAACAAAATGGACTGTAACTTGCAGTCTGTTTTAAATGATGCACAACAGATGGAGAAGCTTCTAAGAAAGAAACTATAAAGCTGCAGTTAAAAAGCTGTGAAACATATTTGAGTGGAAATGCTACACTTAAGCTTACCTGTGTGTGCCAACGCATGTTTCTTCTATCTTGTTAATTTGCCTTTAAAGGAGAGAGAATAAAGCACTACTTAATCTGTTTTGTATGCATTTGTAGGTCAGCGTGCATGGCCTGCTGTTTAAATGATGTCTTGTTTTCTTAAACAGCTGTACTATATGGGTCAAATGACGACGATGTAGACAGCAAAAAAGCATTTTCTATGTAATTCTTTGTCTTTTCACACTGCAGGCTGCCAGGCACTCTGTTTGTCTAAGTGACCTTCTTTGCAAAGAATAAAAATATTCAAAGACAGTTAATTCTCAAGTCTTAATTTCAGTCTCACACCAGTTGAATTTCCACGACAATATGCAAGATGAGAATCACAGTTAGTTATCAGAGAAACATGTAATACAATTTGCTTCACTGTCCTTTGTAATTATCAATGCAAAATTATAATGAAGAATGATAACGATCTACCTCCAAGATATTACACATAATTACATTTTTCATGAATATTAGTGTGAACATATGGTACATCATCTCTGTACGATAGCTTTACCAGCACTGAAGGGTACAGGGAGGCCCAGCAAAAGAACCCCACATACTCATATTCAGGCTGGTAAGAATCACTGCATGGGGATAAAGGGTTTGTTCAAAATCTTGCACACTGATAAAAGTATTCTATAATAGATCGATAGATTTTGAAGGCATCTGGGATGAGATGTGGTTTGGTGTTCAACATTTTTTTCCGCCTTTCGTTTCATTTTCATCCTCTACATAGGGTTCTATGTAAGTGTGTTCTGTATACCATTTTGGTACCATGAATGTGTTTTCATGTTAGGGTCCTGACAGAATCTTCAAAAAAAACCAAAACTTCAGAAGAGTTCCTTAAAAAAATGTTAATTAAATATGTTGTTTGTTTTTCAGAAACACACTACAAGACTATTATGTTATTATTATTCTTTGACAGTTTTCTGAATCACTTTGATAGAAACGTATTCGAAGAAAACAACAACAACAACAAGTTTAATTTAACCCTGTGTCTAGAAACCGGAAGTTAACTTTTTCCTCACGTGATAAATAAAATAAAATAAATTAATTAATTAAAAAGCAAAGAAAAACATTTTGTTAAAATAGCTGAATAATTAAAATAAATAACAGAAGCTAAAACAGGCACTATATTCCTGCCCAAACCTACATTATTCACTGCTGTCGTGAGTTTCCACCGGATGTGGGTCAGGTTATTGAACAGAGTTCAGTGGTAGGATCTCTGCAGAGGACTCACTCCGAAACGTGTTACATGTTATTCCCCAGTGCTTCCACACACCCGCCTGAGGTAGGTCTGCTGACGAGTGAATAATGTTGTCTGTCACTATTTAATTTCTTGTATCGTTAGCGTGTGTACCGTTATGTCGTGCACGCGCGTTTGATTCAAAAACGTCACACACTATTAAAAACTACAGACGTGGACTTAAAGTGCAGAAACCTTGAGACTCAGTATGTTTAACACTCACACTGTCACGTTATTTATCAAAGACACCGTCTTCAGTGACTGTGTCTGCACAGAAATACCGACAGATTAAAACCTTTTATGCTGTTAAGTCTCGCGTGTTGTTACGCTCCGTGATTTTCACTATGCTGGTGTTGTGCTGTATTAAGCCACCCTGCAATCCGTGAAATGCACCCCCCCTCCCAGGACCGCGCACAAAGCACCAGTTGTTCGGAAAGTGAAGCAATTCGCTTAAATACCGCAAACAAACGCAGGGGGAAAATACTATTTTACGATTTTAATTATTTATGAAGGAGATAGCGCAAAAGAACATCGGTTAGTCGCAGTATTTAAACTCTTCTAAAGAGTGTAAATAAGTGATACAAAATCGCATAATAGTGAACTAAAAGCAACACCTTCTTGTATGTTCTGTGGAAATATACCCCAGGCTTCCCCAGCCGTAATAACATTGTCATCTTTTATTTTATGTTTTATCAAAGCAACATAGCAAACAAACACAGCAACAAACAATTAACCATCTAGGTGAGTAAGTAAATACGACAAATTAGTACTTATTTATGTATTAATTTATTCTGTTCACTCTTGATTCACTTAACTTAGTCTCTTAATACTGCCAGCTGCGCCAATATTTTCAAGTGCGCCCTTATTACCGACTTTATGGCAAACTGTGAAGGTCAGCTCTAGCTTACTGCAGCGTGTGGACACTAATTTTCAAAATAAGACGTGGTGTTAAATGTATTAAACGTGTATTTAGAAAATATGAAGAATGGTTAAAATTTAATGATAAAACAGTTTGTCTCATAAAACAAGTATGATCCTGCACTGCTACAATGCTCATATGTACATTATGAAATATATTAAAAATTCACAAAAAATATGACAAGTGTTAACATTCTATAAAAAGAGGTGTGTCTCATACAGCAGGTGTAAATCTACTACACTGATTCTGAACCAAGTGCAAACATGAAAGCTAACAGATTTGCGGCTGTTAGCGGCTGACGTGACCACGGGAAAACGAGAGACGGCTGGCCTGACCGCAGTCTTTTAATAAGAGATGAAGAAAAACTGCAAAGAAATGTCTTCATGAATTTGAAATCACATGCAGCATTTAGAAAACACAAGTTTACTAAGCACTTAAGCTCAAGAAGGGTATATAAGTGACCTTTAAAACACCCTGGTTGGAACAATTACAGCAATGTTACACAATAATAATAGTTATGAAAAAAATACAATAAAAATACAAAAAACATTTAACCTGATTTCTAAAGAGGCATGTAGTCTGCTGTAATACATGTTTTTGCAGTAAAATTTCTAATTATTTTGTATATTTTGTAAATGTTTTCTATTTAGACACCATGTTGTTTTCATTCAGCAGGAATGTCAGTGAAGCATGCCAAGCCCAACCTCAACCAGTCTCAGGTGGCTGAGATGGTGAAGAGGCTCTTCAGCCTGACGGCATCAGAAATGCACTCACTGCCAAGCTACGATGACCAGAACTTCTATGTGGCGGCTGTTGAAGGTGGCGAGTACGTCCTTAAAATAATGAACTCAGAGGACAGTAAGAACCCCACCCTGATCGAGGTGCAGACCTATGCCATGGACTTTCTGGACCAGAATGGACTTCCTGCCCAAAAAGCTATTCCCAACACTGCAGGACAGCCTATCAGCATGGAAGAAATAGGTAAGAGACCAGACGTGTAGTTCATACGTAATGATTAATGTCACCTAACACACAGAAGAGGAGGTCCTCTAATTTATCTGAAAAGATATTTCATCCCATAGGCATTTAACAATTAAGCCAAGATAGCCTAATATTGCAGTCTGACATAACTTCAGACCAAATAGACAAAAAAGGTCTGTCCTGAGGTTTCATTAGTTTATGACTTTGGGAAAGTGGGAAAAACTGCAAAAACGTACCCAAGCTACTTTCTACGGGATCACACACACATAATCTAGTAATCTATTCTATGTGATCTCCTTCAGATAAATATTATTACCCACTCCACCAGAAAGTGTTAACTATTAACCTCTGGGTTAGAGCACACTGTACACTTTCTTCCCCCCTGCAGCCTTGTAGTCAGTGATTTTCAGTTATATATATTTATGTTAAATTTATTCTGTCTTGACTGATGTCCAAATGCTTTATAGCACTTTGGCTGTCATGTTCACCCATGAATCTTTTCTTCTACTTGTAGTACCTCCACCTCCATTTGTATACTGCAAGTAACTATCCATAAGTCTTTTTTCTATGACTATGAATGAGGTTTTAATCCCACTCATTTTGACTATTCTCATGCTGTTCATTATTTATCCAAAGAGTCTTTCAAGACAGCAGCACACATACTGTAGTGGTGTGTCTTCCAAGGAATACTGCATGCATGCAATTAAGCACTTACTGGTGCATTGGAATTATATATATTGGAATAATCACATTGTAAAGAATCATCTTCATATTTTACATAATAACAAAAGTACTGCTATTTGGTTTTTATTTGATGCATTCCTCCTACACTTCTATACAGCACTGTAGTGAAATTCATTGCTGCCTGTTTGTGTAATGCTGGCCACACAAGCATTCATTCATTGAGGTTACTGGCAGCTTCAATTTATCACATGTTTGGTTAACCATTGACCAGTGGATGTCTTGTCTCAAGGTCAAACATTCACACTTTCTAGTAAAGATAAGTGTCCCCTCAAGGAAAGGACAACATACAGGTTGTTCTTTATGAAGACCAAAAGCAACGTTAATGGCTGTAATGCTAATTTTGTCTTTACCTTTGACAGATTGTGGCTATGGCTGTCAGACTTATTTGGTCCGGCTGTTGACTTATTTGCCTGGAATCACTATTTCCAAGGCTCCTTTAACACCACAGTTACTGTATGAAACCGGCAAGATGGCAGCCAGAATGGACACAATCCTACAAAAGGTATACAGTTGACATCCCTGTGAATATTTTAGATAATTTGTTTTTGCCGTTTTTAAAATTCCTGAATTGTTTTGACAACACAGTGCTGAATTATGAGCAATTTTGTTTCAAGATAAAACTCTAAAATTATTGAAGAAGAAATTGTCATAAGTGTTAATATCTACTACCACTGGGCTTTACTTTTACTGCTACTTTGTTGTCACCTATGTTTGAATTTATTATGCAAACATCTATATAAGACAATGTATCAAATAAAGAAACTGTACATCTGTAAATAAACAAAACAATCTAAAAAAAAGTTATTTCATCTTCTTTTTACTAATGTCTTTTTGTGCTTCTCTGTTTTTTTTTTTTTTCCCAGTTGGAACACCCTAATCTTAGCATGCTGCAAAGAGAGAATTTCATATGGAGTCTGTCATACGTTCCCCTTCTGGAAACATACATGAATGTACTAGATGGAGATCCTCTTCAGGAGGTTGTTAAGTCTGTCATTCATCAGTACAAGACCTCTGTGGTCCCCCAACGCTCCAGTTTCCGCAAGTGTGAGTATGATAATTACTCATTAGATTCTCCTCCAGATTGAAACTTCAACAAGTTACAAACATTACAGGACAAACACTCCTCTACTCACCTCCTTCGCCACCACTGAGGCTTCTTGTACCCTGTCTGCAGAAACTTGATCTGTCACTGAATACATGAGGATCATGTATTTTGGTTCCCATAATCAACAGCATTTTCTTTCTTTCTTTTTTAAGGCATTAACCATGGGGACTTCAATGACCTTAATGTGCTTGTGCAACGTGATGAGAGTGACAGCTATAGGATCTCTGGTATCCTAGACTTTGGGGACATGAACAGTGGCTATTACATCCATGAGCTATCTATCAGTATCATGTATATGATGATGGAACACCCTAAACCCATAGAAGTGGGTGGACCTATCATCGCAGGCTGGGAAAGTGTCCTTCCCCTCAATGAGGCAGAAAAGGATTGTCTCTATGTGCTGGTGCTGTCCCGCTTCTGCCAGTCTTTGGTTTTAGCTCGTTACTCTGTGACTCTGCATCCAGAAAATGCAGAGTATCTAATGATCTCATCCAAGAAGGGCGTCCACATTCTCCCTCAACTCTGGGAGCTTGGGAAGGAACAGGTGGAGAAGGTGTGGTTTCAGAGTGCTGCTCAATTCAGAGACACTCACCAAATGAAATAATATGTTTTATTCAGACATATAGGTGTGTCTGAATTGGAGATAAGTATGCAAGATGAAGTATTAATGCTCTATGGTAATAATGTACTTTGAAAGCAAAAATAAAGAGACAGACAGAACAGAGAAAGAATAAGTAAGCATTCAGGGAAAAGTGCTATATCATGGGTAACTTTATTAGTAACTCATCATGAATAGTCCGTAGTTTCTCAAATTTAATAAGTGGCTAACCTTACTGGGGTTTATAAACTTATTTGGACGTGTGTACTTTGGTGTTCTTGTTTATGGTAACACTCCACTTGGTTAGACATTGGACTAACATTTGAGTTTATCAAACATGTGATGTTTGATAAACTCAAATATTTGTCCCAATTGCCTTTATTTGTGGATTACACTTTGGTACAGAGTTACTTTTAATCTATTTGCTTATTTATGGCCTGTGTTGTGTACTGTCCTCAAAAAAGTATCCAAGCTGCTAACAATTCTACAAGACTGATTTTATACATGCACAAAAGTGACACTACAGCTCTAGGTCTCAGTTTACTCCTCACTACTATGTAAACTATTTAGTGTCTGTTATGGGAGTAAGGAATGAATGAAAGAGGGTGTTATTCTGGACTGCTTACTCCATGTATACTCTGTACTGTTTATTTTTTACTCTGCTTGCATACCGCAATGTATTTTTCTCAGAGATAATGGATGCTTCTCAAATTGCACTCTATAGAAACACTATCCTGAGAAAGTGTACAACACAATGCCTTGACATGCAAATTTCATGTGGTTTAACAAGTGACACATTTAATACTCAGGTTAACTGCCTATATGAATTGTTGTGCGACTGGTGCAGTATGACAATTCCAGGGGATTTTAAATGTGTAACCACAAAACAAGAAGTCATTAAATCCTACACACTCTCCAAATATTTACCATTTAATACTTTTATACTGATCTCAATAAACATAATCACACCTCCTTAAAAAGTCTGTTACATATTTTAATCTGTATACTTTTTTGAAGTATAACTGTATTAGTAGTTTTTTCTATTCATTACAAACAGAACCGGCCTTAAAGAAAAGTAGAGCAACATTACTTACTAGAAATGTGAATACTGTCAAACCAAGGGATGACAATTTTTACATGGTTTTGTACTTAGCAGGAATTATATGAGGTATGGCAGACTGTCAAGGAGATAAGAAGATAGAATGTCTTGTTTTTGAAAAATAGTCTCTGCTCTAGTGACCTATTGAAGGACACCTGCAGTTATCTAAGAGCCAATTAATCTTTATGGTTTGCATTGTAAAACATGTTTGAATTCATCTGAGAAAGCTTATAGTGTAGTTGCTATTTTACTCATGTGCTCACATGCATTGAACTGTGTGAACTGTTGTCACTCAGTACTCAGTGTTTGTTTGTAACATGCAAACTGTAAAACAGCAAGTATTAATGACCTGCAGAAACATTAGAAATCCATGCAGTTTGATCTGGTACGAACACAAGTTTTCTATATTCTCCCTTTATATAAATGACATCCTAGTACTGACATAGCATTCTCTCACATGGCTCATTTATTAGCTGTTCACAGTGACATTGTTGTGTTAACTTTTATTTTTAAAGTCAAGATTGAACTTTCATTCTAAAATACAATGATGAAAAAAAAGTTCCTTAATTTTTTATATTTACTCTGTATATTATATTGTTCATGAGTAGGTTTATCGTTGTCATTGGGATAATAAGCTGACATTTTCTCAGCATGACATTGATCCGAAATGCAGTCAGCTGCATCTCCTTTATGGTCACTAAAGGGTGAAATGTATTCACGATAATAAGTTATTATGTAAAAATGTGAAAAATACGAGAAACAAATGTAGGAGCTATGTTAAAGGGTGCTAAATACACTCAAAAATATAAATGCAACAAATACAAAACAGACACAGTATTACAATACATAGCGAACTACAAAAAGTCCATTACAAGCTATGAATTCAACAATATCAGTTAAAGAAACAACACCCCCACGATTCGGTCTCTAGGTCTTTCAGGACCCTTGTATTTTTGTTGAATGTATGTGAAATTTATTGTGAAATGTGGTTAACCATGCTCATCTGATCTGTCAGCTTCACATCACATTACATGAATTATGTTATGGATTGTGCTTCTAAGTTCAATTCACAATGTAATAAACAAAACAAATACTAAAACCATTGCAGATGCCAATATATTCTTGTACACTGAACTCTTTACATTGGTTACAGGTGTCATAAGAAATGTATTGCAGTAACTCCTTACATCCAACATTTAATAAATAGTTTTGCCTTTTAAAAATATATAACATAACTCACCATTTTAAAAATGTTATTTTGGAGCATTTCATTGTAGAATGTGTTGGAGCTACATTTCACTTCTGACATTTTGGACCTACATTTTATTAGATCCAGAGTATACACTTCAGTTTAGTATTCACTTCTGCATTTTTTTTGTTTATTGACACACTCTAAAAACTTGTCAGTCAATTGTTTTAGTGCTGTACATCCCTGTCCTTGCACCACTGGATAAAATCTGGTGTAATACTGCCCTCTTGTGATCTTCTTAAGCTTTTACATCCACTGGAGGGCTGCGTTGCTTTGAGTAAAAAAGTTTTAAATATGTATCCTACATGTGCATCGGGCATATATTAAAATTAGTAGTTGACTTTCTGGCCGAAAGCACATTGTGGTACAATTGTAATTAAAATATATATTTATACTGTAATGACATCGTCACTACATGTTTTTCAAAGAGGGTGCTGTAAAAAGCTTTTGACTTTTATACTGCTGGCCTCTCTTCTCCTCCACATTATCTGCTGAAAGACGATAGGTAAGTGTTCTTATTTTCTGTGAAATATCTACTCAATCATCATTTTAAACTTAAAATTTTCCGAAAGATGTTAAAGAAAATGCATTGTTTTACCTGTTAGAAAGCATATCACAAAATCAAAACTATAAATAGATAATTAGTACATAGTTATTAATTAAGTACTAATTACTGCAGAGTTTTCCAAGATTGTCATTGTAATTCGAAATTAGATTAGGTTTAGCTGCATTTTTAAACAGTTTAATGTATTGAAAAAGAGCAAAACATCAGCACACTTACAAAGCTTTCGGTTACTAAGTCTTTGGGTATGAAACGAGATGCACCTATAGTGTCTCACCATAATCTAAACCTAAGGAGATTAGAGAAATACACCAAGCATTATATACACTGTTGCTCATAAAGCTGGAATCAAACATTTTCTCATGATTGTGAGACAATGTGATTCATTCATGATAAGGTGTATCTTCTCAAAACTATTGATGAATCTCTTTAAAACTTATCACAGTGAAAATTAAACCACGATTAACCTGATGTGTATAAATAGGAATAAAAAGAGGAATGTGTCTGAAAGCAAAATTATTGCAACTTTATGTGCAATAGTGTATAGACACAACATAAAACTGTAAAACAAAACAAACCAATCAAACCACAATTACCTGAAGGCAGCAACACATACTTGCATGGGGCAAGGATACCTTGTAAAAACCTGCTCAGTCACGAAAATGTTCTTTCACTCTGAATGTGAAGATACCATTGCAGTTATTTACTCACCCATGAAGCAAGCAACTGAACACAGCAGAATCTTCACCCTACCAAGTTATTTCGACTCGATCTTGCACGCAGTGAACTACTTTTGAGAAGTGAGTACGTTTTCATGTGCATTCGGTTATTGCATTTTTGTTTTACCTTTTTAACCAAAGTTTTGGGTGGGGCCATTGCCCACCCTTAGCTGCTCAGGGAAAACAAACTCATCTTAAGAGAAGATCCACTCAGTTTTGCAAGTGAATTGGATTAGGTGTTTTACTGGTATTCTTCCAGGAATTCAGAAGTCCGTGGTTTACAAACTGCTGTGTTGTCTATCATTATTTTTATGAGCATTATTGAAGATGTTTGTCACACTTCAGAGGCAGGGGCAAAGTTGTTTTCCTATGTGCCTCTGTGTTTCTGCTTCGCCTAATTGGAGTGTCATCAAATTTAGGCATTTATGTAGTAGCATAAGCAAAGTGTGCTTTTAAGTAGCGCAAGTTTGATTTTTAGCTTGACATATATGGTTTGAATTAAGTAATAAAAAGTAATAAGGGAGTTAAGACTAGTGTTAAACCTTGCAAATCTTCAGCTCAGGCATTTATCTTAAACCAGCAGTCATTAAGAGCAATATGCTAGTTTCTTTTTATTTGCACTACGAGTGAGGTTAAATAAGGGAACATATGAGGGCCTATATGTTTTATGGTATTATTTTCAGTAGTGGTGAACTAAATGGTATCTCAGTTAATTGACTGAATAAGGATGTATTAATGCAGTGGTCCACTGAATTCAGGATTATTCTTTATGAAGAATTGGAAAATGTGTGTTTTATTTGGAAACAAGAGGATTATCTGTAACTAGTCTATATGTATTTTGGTTTTGTTTCTGATATTATGGATATGGTATATGGTTTGAATTAAGTAATAAAAAGTAATACGGGAGTTAAGACAACACTATTATGGTTATTACTATTATAATTTAAGAAACAAACTGCACCATTAGGGTATGGTTTAACATAATAAATTTGTAATGAGCACCATGATTGGAGTTTTTATTACATGTATTGTTACAATATTAATTTAAAACACTTTAAACATTTTTTAATGCAGCAGAAAGAACCTATATCCTATGAAAACTGAAGTGAAAAGGTTACTTTAGTTATTTACTTTAGTCTTAGTCATTTTTAAAGCTCTAGTTTGCAACTTAGCTTGTCAGGTACAGACAGACAACTGGACCCACAGAGTAGACCAGAGACAGACAGGTGTGGAGAGGTGGTTTATTAAACAGTCCAGGTCGGTACACGAAAAGGCAGTCAACTCAGACAGAGGTACAAAAACGCTAGGCAAAGACGGGTAACAGGACTGACAGGGTCGAATCACGGGAAAACTTAATCACAGGGGAAAAATGCTGGAAAGCTACTCACAACTGAATGCAGACAATCTAACAAAGACACGCTGGGAGAGACAGGCATATATACACAGTGGGGGACTCAAATAGACCTGCATACTCTTTTATTCCAAAGTCAGCCTGCACATGCTGACTTTCTTTTCTTCTGTTGATAAGAGTTTTTGTGTTTTCCTTTGTTATGTTAACAGGTAATAAAGAAAAAAAATCTTTATTTCTTTAATTTCAGAAATGCAACAAACTATTACATTTAAATGTGTAGTATAACTAAATATAACATGTTATACCTTACTGTTTTCATATTAGGGGTCAAATAGGTTTTGTGGCTCCAGATTGATTTTATTTGGTGGGAGAGGGGCCAAAATGGCTCTTTAGTTAGTGGTGGCCAATAAACCTCAATGCATTGCAGCTTAACTATAGAAAACACATGTGATAGAAATGTCTTCATGAATTTGAAATCACATGCAGCATTTAGAAAACACGAGTTTATATAAATGACCTGGTTGGAACAATCACAGCAAAGTTGCACAATAATAATAGTTATGAAATAAAATTTACATTTAACCAGATTTCTAAAGAGACATGCAGCCTGCTGTAATACATGTTTTTGCAGTAAAATTTCTAATTATTTTGTAAATGTTTTCTATTTAGACACCATGTTGTTTTCATTCAGCAGGAATGTCAGTGAAGCATACCAAGCCCAACCTCAACCAGTCTCAGGTGGCTGAGATGGTGAAGAGGCTCTTCAGCCTGACACCATCAGAAATGCGCTCACTGCCAAGCTACGATGACCAGAACTTCTATGTGGCGGCTGTCGAAGGTGGCGAGTATGTCCTTAAAATAATGAACTCAGAACACAGTAAGAACCCCACCCTGATCGAGGTGCAGACCTATGCCATGGCCTTCCTGCACCAGAATGGACTTCCTGCCCAAAAAGCTATTCCCAACACTGCAGGACAGTCTATCAGCATGGAAGAAATAGGTAAGAGACCAGACATGTGGTTCATATGCAATGTCACCTAACACACAGAAGAGGAAGTAATTTATCTGAAAAGATATTTTATCCCATAGACATTTAACAATTTAGCCAAGATAGCCTAATATTGCAGTCTGACATAACTTCAGACCAAATAGACAAAAAAGGTCTGCTGTCCTGAGGTTTCATTAGTTTATGACTTTGGGAAAGTGGGAAAAACTGCAAAAACTCAAGCAAGCAAACAACTGAACTGAACAGAAGTCTTCACCCTGTGAAGTTATTTCGACCAGAACTTCCTTATGGTCAACAATGACAGTACCAAGTACGTCCTGAAGATCATGAACTCAGCAGAGAGTAAGAACACCAGTCTGCTGGAGGTGCAGACCCACGTAATGTTCCTGCTCCTACAACCTTGTTCACCACCACAGGGCAGCTCATGAGTATGAAGGAAATCGGTAACTACAAAAATATCTCTTAGAATCTTACTTAAAACAATTTCTTGACATTGGAACTGGCATTTCAGCCCGAACTGGCCCCAAGTATAGGATGAAACCAGGTTTAAGTACTGCAGTGGGAGGAAGTGGAAATCAGTTGAATGAGTTATGATATAATATAATATAATCTCATTAAACCGACATCACTGTCTCTGCCCAGTGTGACTGATCCAAGAGAAAACACAGGCCAAGCGTTGAATTTGTAATTAATGGTATTACATGATTCAAATATGATATTTTTCAAGTTCTAAAACAAACTCTATATAGCTGCAATGCTTCCTGTTTTTGTATCCACCTTATTGTATTAGACTGTGGACATGGTGCTCAGACATACTGTGTGAGGTTGATGACCTATGTCCATGGAAAAACCGTTGCCGAATCTCCAGTCACAACACAAGATGTTTATCATGTCGGCAAGTTGGCTGCCACCCTGGATAAGACTTTAGAACAAGTAAGTTCAAAGATCAAACATTTCAGCTGATGGATATTTTGGGGCAGGTGGCTGGTGCAAGAGGTGTCTCTTCAACTCAACATGCAGCTTCTTTACTAATGGCAGTATTTTAGTGTCTTTCAGCTCATTTCTTACATTTTTATGGCCTGCAGTTTTACTGTTACTCACCACTTTCATCAATCTTGCTTCCAGCTGCGACAACCAGCTAGCGAGTAGTTGGTGAACATGGTGGATCGTTTCACTGCTAAAAACACAATTATACTATTGGGGCTGGTGAAGAGCTAAAGGGAAAGTTAATATTGAACTTCCATCTTAAAATGTTCAAATTACCCCGTCCAAAAAGCTGTGATGAAAAATAACATAGTACTGAAAATGTTTTCATTTGTCCAGCTGGTATCTCAAAACCTTGATGTCTTGCAAAGCCACGATACACCTTGGAGTTTATCCAACATTCCTCTCCTGGAGGGCTACCTATCAGTGATGGATGGAAATCCCCTGCAGGAAGTAATCAAAGCAGTCACTGAACAGTATAAATTACATGTGGATCCCAAAATCAGCTCTTTCTCAAAAGGTAACACAGTCCATATTCTGTATTCTTTTAATTTACTTCTTTGGTTTTCTGCTTGTTTTGTTTAATTATTTTCTGTACAATTGTAAATATGGTGTACATGTGCTAATCCAGTCCACTACCATGATGAATTATGGTGATATTGGATGATTCCTTGACTCACAATTTACAACCATTGCCAATGTTCAGTGACAATGAAGGATGTAGTGTGGCCTGTATTAGGTGATTATGGGTGACCAGTTTCACCTATCCCATATAAATTTAATTACATTTTTAAGTTGAATTGACCAGGACAAATCCAGCAGTGATAACCAGAGCTACCTCTAAATGATATTAAAAGACACTTTCTGTAAAGCAGCTACCAGAAGATGTCTGAAATTCATCAGATATCAGTGACCTCAATTGGGTTGCCTCATTGGAAATATAAGAATAATACAATTACCTCAAACAAATGTACATTTAAAGGCACAAAGGTACTAAATGTCTCTTTGTTCTCTTTTACAGGAATAATACACAGGGACTTAAGTGACCAGAACATCATTGTCACACCCATTGCCAATGGGCATCATGAGATATCAGGAATCATAGACTTTTCTTTGCTCATGAATGGATGCTATGTCTTTGAACTGGCAATAACAATCATGTACTTGATGTTGGAGAACCCTAATCCTTTGGATGTAGGTGGACCTCTGATAGCGGGCTGGGAGAGCATTATGCCACTTAGTGATGATGAAAGGGATTCCCTCTACCTACTGGTACTTGGTCGGTTGTGCCAGAGTTTGGTTTATGGGCAGTACTATTCCAGAAAATACCCAGACAACAAGGAATATATCCTGACAACAGCCAGAAATGGGTTTCAGATGCTTGCTAAACTCTGGGAACTGGGTAAGGAAGAAGTGGAAAGGAAGTGGTTTTCAGATGCCAGCACATTCTCAGTCAATAATTAAGTAAACATTGACCAATGGCTTAGCATGTAACCGAACAAAGAGTCTCACAAAGAATATCTGAATTGTAACCTCTAAAAGTACTAAAAGGGTGGGTTCTTTTTTTAATACTTTTTTGACTTTTTCATTCTTATTCAATAGTAGATAGATAGCTCACCAGAAACAACAAATGACTTCCTAAATAATTTTGAGTTGCCAGAGAGTCTCTAGCACCTCCCAATGCTCAAACTAGTTAAAGAGAAGATGGGAGTTTTCTGCCAATACTCCTCCACAAGTTCAGTCAGCAGCTTTTGGGTGTGTCATTGCATTGCAATTGATAATGACTATTAATCAGCTATAAATAATTTGCCAATGCTCATAGAATAGCAATGATCCATTCATGAGAAAAAGTATTCTCTTGTTGGTTTACATCCTGTTACCTCTTTAGTTCTTTAGGAACAATATTATATATATTTCTTAACATTTACTTATTACTTACTGTCAACTGCACACATTGTGGATTGTAGGAACATATGCCTTTGCTGTTATTACAATTGTATAACTGTAACTATGTTACTATTAAAACATTTTTAATGAAGTGCACCAAGTCTTTATTCAAACAACAGTATGGAAACACCGATGTTGAAATATGTAATGTAATCAGTGTAGCAGCCAATCTCTATGCATGAGTAATGAGAGGAAAAACCATTTTCAAAATAATGCACAAGGTGGAGTGGTCAGTGTTAATAAAAAGAAAACTGTACTCTAGTACAGTACATCGTTCTTTTACTGTTTTACATTTCAGATGGAGATATTGTACCACAATTGTAGTTGATTTTCACATTATTTATGCAGACGGAAGCTGTGCTGCTAGGAAGAGAAACACTAGATGGAGACATTATCCCACTTAACCCACATCTTGCCTAAAAGCCCCTTTTTGTGAATCAGTCTTTTAGATTCATATTCAGACTTAAAAACCATTGAATCCTAAGGCAATTGCAAAAATCTTCTAATCCTTTCTTCCAGAGAAGTATTTAGGGACCTACAACAGTATTATATGTTGACATGCCAGTTAGAGAAGCTTGTAAACGTCTCCTCAAAAGTGTAAAAATGTCCATGTTTACATTTTTGAAAGGACTTTGACTCTGAACATTAACATTGTAGTGTGAGTAGAAATATGCCTAAAGAACTTCTTTCACACAATTAAGACTGAATAGATAGAAGAGGCCATGGCTCATGAGTGTTTATTACCAAGCCTTTCACTTCTAGTAAACCAGATGACATTGCTTGGAGAAAAAATGCACAACTGCGGATGAAATTATAAAAATAGCAGGATTTTCTTTTCCAAATGCTGCTGTGTGCAAAACACCTCAGCCAGAGCCTTATGTCAACATTCTCAACACCATCACACTTTTCAAACACACACACACACACACACACACACACACACACACACACATATCTTGTCTACCTTTTCTACATTTCAACCTCCCACCTCAAAGGCACCATCTGCCCTCTGCTCCCGCTGCAGCTTGCGATATGTACCTCCAGTCATGCAGAAAAAGTCACAGTGTGCGTTTGTGAATGTCTGCCTGTGTTCATGTTTGTTCTCCGTCTGTTTCACTGCAGCATTCAAACCTAGCAAGCCCAAAGAGGCATATATCTGAACCTTTGCGCTGCTTCCCTTATAAGCCACAGCCCCTCTTCTCTTGCTTTCTTTCTCTTCTCTCTTCTCTTCTCTTTTTGTCTTTGTAATACTTTTAAATCCACGTTCCACAAATTATAGCTGAAAAAGAAATGGCAACACTCAAAAGAATTAGCTTAATACACCAACCCCACTTATCAGCGCCATTAATCCCCTTGGCATTTCAAAACAGAGCACTGGGTCTACACTGCACCTTTTTAAAAATACAGCAGAGAAATTTAATTTACACTCCAAAGACCACCGGTCTGCAGGCTTTTAAAGTCAGAATATACTGTTTCAAAAAGGTTATGGTGCACCCATTGTCGGGTCTCTTGAATCATTTTTTCTTTTTCTTTATTTTACATTTCATTTCATTGAGTTTCTTTATTTACACATACACAATTTATAGATTACAAGAGAATGTGACGTAGAATTGCTTACACCCCCCGGGACATAAAAAATGTCATTCTCCAGACAGCTTATAATGGGAAATAATTACAACAACTTAGTATACATAATTCAATACATCAATCAATCATTTAGACACTTGCCTAGGTAAGCATAGTACTTGACAGTGCATCCCATAAACTGTTACACAGTATAATTAGACAGTGTGTCATAGTCATAACACACACACAGACACACACCCGATATTTTTTTAGAACTCTCAAACAAAAGTCGACAAGGTACAGTACACTGAAACATGATAATGACAGAAAACAAGGGCAACAGCTGTAACTAAAAAAGGAATGCATAAAAGTTACAAATAGAACCTCTGCAAGATTTGACTGAAATTATTAAAAGGACCAGTGTGTATGATTGTAGTTGTATCTAGTGGTATAGGTACTGATTGCATCCCCCTCACCTCACCCTCTCCTACTAGCGTGAACTACAGTGGCCACTAAACCCCCTACCTATATATAAGGCTAATTCTGATGATGACAAATACAAAATTATTCTTATTTTGAGGTGATTATATACTAATAATATCATCTGAATGCCTAATATGTAATTAAACAGCAAAGTCCTACAGTAAGAAATATATGTTTAACAGAACGGGAAGTTTTTAAAAGGAAAACTAATTGCAAAGGCCTTAAAGGCGTTATTGTGGTTATCATATTCATTGTTTTTAATTATGATTGGATTACTGACTAAAAATTTGAATAATTAATTGTAGTTTTTTATCCCTACAGTACACACAGTTAGGCAATATAAAAAAAACTATTCCATTTTAAGGATTTTTCAGAGGACATAACGTCTCTAATGAAAACCGAGCGGAAAGCTGCTGGAGGGAGCTTTTTTTTTTTTTGGCCCTACTTTTCTCCAGCAGTGTTTGGGGTTTGATCTCTCCACTTGCCAGTCATAAGCCAGCTTCTCCAACCACAAGCTCACTGTTACTGATTTCCATTAAAGTATATTTCTGTGAGTGCGGTTCGGCTCCTCAGGGTCATTTGTCAGATGTTTTTGGACTTTTTCGACCATGAATGTTCCCAAGCATTATTGACAGTGAAAACATCTCCTGCACTCCAGTTAAAGAGAGCAGTATGTTGTTAATGGGATACTATGTGCATATGTGCTAATACATTGTTCCTTATTTTTTGGAAGTAGGGCCATTTTCTCTGCATTTTATGACTAATATTGCTGCAATGCAATTTCACAGTTTGGGACCAATAAAGTATTTCTAATCTAATCTAATCTAATCTAATGCATCAGATTTGAACTGCCAGTGTAATCTGCTTTAATGCAGCCCAATTCACAAATTTGTTGATCTTATTTATACTGTTTTCTGTTTCTGTTGTTAGATACATATGAAATATTTGATCACAGCTCATAAATACCTGTTAACCAGGCAGTCATTCCCAAGTTTTTTTCAAATATGTGATCACAGAGCAAATCAGAGGCGATAAAAGTTTGTCTTCTTAACTTTACTACCACACAGTTCTCTACTGAAAGCGTCTTTAAACATTGTTAAATGTGCTACAAAAATTAAATATTCTCCACAACAAACAACTCTTAACTATATTAAAAATGTGGAAATTCACTTTCTGTGATGAAGTCCTATTTCAATCACAATGCAGATGAATCCAAAGACATCATTGACTGTCTCCCTGAAAAGTTCAAAGTCTGACTACTATAACTGACTTTGTATTTTAAATCTGGATGAATTTTACCTGCAGAAGAAAAGTTTATAATAAACTTTACATTTTACAACAAAAAGACATTACTGCCTATAATAATTACAACACGGGGGTAGAAATTGTAGACATTTCAAATATACAGAACCAACACAAATTCAACAGTGAATGAAAAGCATTAAAAACACAGATTTAGTTGGCAAATGTGGTCGTTCCTTATACCAACTTTATTTCATTGAAAACAACTGTTAGTCTTCGTCTATAAAATGGATTCATCTAATGTGCAGCTCTTGGCTGTCTTGCCAGGGCTTTTCGCAGCTGCCAAGCCAACCTGTTAGGGCTAATTCACTTCATGGATCCCTGACAGACTCTCGTGTAATGCATATTAGCTTTATGCCCGAACGATCTATAGTGGCCAACATGTCAGAGTTTGATACAAGGCTAATGGGTCTCTTTCTCTGTTAACAAAGATGTTTCTCATCTGTTATGTTAGTTGACAGTTTGGAAAAGATCCTGATTTAACAGCTTTTACACAAAAAAATGTGTGTCCATTACTTAATTATGTAGCACTTTGTACATGCAGTTGCTTACTTAGATTCCATTATCATCGACAAGCGAGACTGAATTATACAAATCATTTTTCTTCATCTCCTCAGTATTTTATTCTATAGATTTCATGGTGTCATTTGTATTCAGAAGACAGAAAACTTCAACGATGAAAAAAGTTACATCCAAAGTTTGGCAACTTTCGAACTTTCTAGGAACAATCACAACAGCGTCCAGCTACTAAAGACAAAAGAGATTCTCCTCACAACTAGGAGTAAAGCTTAGGAGGAGACACAGGCCTCACTTAGTAAGCTCTTGTGGTAGTTCAGTGACTTCCCTGGTCTTTTCAGTTTGCTTCAGAGTGTCTCAGCTTTGCAGACAGATTCTGGATTCAGTCTTCTATCGTCAACTCTTCCCCATCAGACCTACAAAACTCATCAATGGGAGAACAAATGAAATCCATTAGCAAGAATTCATTTAAACTTTCTCACATTATCACACATTGCTTCTAAGTCTCTATGTTCACTGTAACAAGCGCCATGGAGGCATATCTGCAGGTGAACAGGTGGGAAGAACAGCAGCCTCTCAGAGTTCCAACATCGGGGAGGTGCTTAGAGAGGGGTGGCTAATCGATTAGACAGACTGGCTTTACAGAGATGACTGAGTCACTGGGTGAAAGCAGAGCCAAAGTAGGTGTGTGTGTGTGTGTGTGTGTGTGTGTGTGTGTGTGTGAGGGAGGAGGGAGGTGTCTGATTCCACTGAGAAACTGACTACCTTAATTATAAAAACAAGGTAGTCTTGAAGTACAGTACATGCTTTAGTACCTCCTTTTTTCTGAATTAATGAATACAATTTTAAACAACATGGTGGGAGAAAAAAAGGTACATATAACAATGACAATAGCAATAGTACCAAAAATAGTGGTAATAAATAAATAAAGAAACAAATAGTCTTCATGAGTGTCCTAATTAAGGGAGCTAGACGTCTGAGGGTAGAAGCACTTTTTGAGCCTCCTTTCTTCTTGCATGGTGTATCTGAAATCTTCTTTCTGAGTGTAGCAGGGAGAAAAGACCTCTATCCAGGTGGTTGGGTTCCTTAAGGATTCTCCGAACATTACTTTTGCAGCATTAGGTGTAGATGTCATTTAGGCAATGTAGAGCACTACCTATTGTGCGTTTAGCTTAATGAACTACTTTCTGACACTTTTTGTTCAGTGCTGTTTCCGTATCAGACGTACTGGATGTTCTCAATGGTGCAGGAGTAGTATTTGAGGGGATACTTGAAATTTTGTCTAGCGTCTGCGGTGAAGCAATGCCTTGCCTTTCTCAACACAGAGTCAGTATGCTGCATTCAGATCTTTTCAGACTTGTTTTCTTGTGCACATGAATGATGATGGACTTTCTGAAGCATGTGAGTGGAATATTGTTGTGAACACCGTGACTAGTTGTTTGGCACACTGCTACTGTCTAGTCCTGCTACCTTTGTGGTGTTCATATGCTTGAAAGCCGATTGCCTCAAAATGAGCATAAAAGGAGTAGCTCACCTGCTAGAGACGCATCAACATTTGACAAGGAGGAATGGGTGTACTTGTACTCTCTCATAGTTCTCACATGCTTCATGTATTGCCCACCTGGAATTATAATTCCAGCTTTTTCTTGTAGTGACCTCCTTTACTGCTCTTCTTACATTGAAAGCTGTTGTTTTTCATACAGTCAATGTTGCATTGCATTGCAAGACAGTGACATCAATGTTAGCATCCTATAACATGCTCAAAACTGTGTCATGCAGTGCAGACTGCAGACAGGCCTCTAATTGGACTGTCTTGACCTCTCACATCACCATTACGTTTTTTTAGATACTTCATCCTCAGCAAAATTGCTGTGTGGTTGCTCTTGGAGGTCAAGCATAACCTTCTTAAGGTTAGTCTCATTGAAGTCTCCAGCAACTATGAGGGCAGCATCATTCATCATTCAAGGCTTTGTACAGCTCTGGCAGAGCAGCGTCTGTGTTTGCCTCAGGTGGGATGTAGACTGCTGTGATGATGACTGATGTAAAGTTCCCTCTGTGGAAAGTGCAGCCTACATTTAATAGTCAATAATTCTACATCCAGTGAGCAGAAACAAGACACACAGCACACTCTTTTTTCTTCAGTTGTGTTTTTATTTTTACGCTTTTTAGAGACAGCTGAAGAGCGACAGGAATGCAGGGAGAGAGAGACGGGGAATGACATGCAGGAAAGAGCCACAGGTCGGATTCGAACCCTGGGCTTCCGCAGCAAGGACTGAGCCTTCGCACATGGGGCGGCTGCTCTACCAACTGAGCCAAACACCACCCCGTTCAGTTCTCTGTTCTGACAGATCAATATACAGAAAAAGAGTTACACATTAACTTTAGAATAAATCTGAATTATTGAGTTATCTACAAGTAAGGTGGGAAGCAGCACCTTATTGGTACTTACAAATTAGAGTATTTGTTAATTAATATAATTGTAATTCTTGCAGTTTAGGGGGGCCAATCAGTTCAAATAAAGTCAAAACAATTATTATTTATTTATAGTAAGTAATTTATTATTTATTATAAGTATTTGAAATGATGTAGACACACCTACTTTACAACAAAAATAAGTGAGATTTGTGTACTTTTATAAACTTTTTCTGTCCTGTGATTCACATTCTTGACATCGTCTGACTTGATGGTGTTTTGATCCTTATCCACCCACACAGAAAATATACAGCTGGCTATGTCTGACACTTAAATATAGTTTCAAACACCCCCACATGCCTCATGGCCATATAGTGGACACATAACTCAGTCAGTTCCATATGTAACAAATAAAATTCAGCTCTTACTGGAAGATTTGCTAAACATCAAAACTTATCGCAATAATACAACCAATTCGAAATTTTTAATTACATTGTTGACCAACATCTGCAAACAAAAGAAAACAACATTCTGTACTTTCTGTTTGTTTGAGGATTTGTCTTGAAAGAAGGCAATGGCTCTTTAAAAAGAACGGGCAGCTTCAACAACAAAGAAGTTAAAATTTTGTACCCACTGCAAAGTTGCTCGCTTTAAAAAAGATGAAGACGTGTTTGTTGTTGGTTTCTGTCAGTACCAAGAAAGTGATAATGCAAACTCTGTCTCTAATGATGGCAATTAGGTATACCAGAGTTTTCAGCTGTTATGTATATAGATGTGTGTATCCAAATGCATGATTGGACCTCTAAATTTATTCTGTGCTTTTTTGACTGGGAATTATGCCACCAATGGTACACATGGTTCTATATTTTAAAAAAGTCTTTACTGGTTCACTATGAGTCTACCATGATCTAGCTACAGGGACCTCACGTTACCATGTCAGTTTGGAAGTTTTCTAAAACAACAACAAAACTTGAGGTAACAATGTATATGGAAATATCAGTGTGGAGAGCAAAATATGTGAACCACATTATCTGAAATACAATCTCAGAACCTTGTTGTCTGACGATGATTCAGCTTTTAGCTTTTTAAATGAATTTATGTGCAGATATCTATTCAGCTGTAATCCGTCTTACTTGTCATTCCATTCAGACAAGGTTTTTTGGGTGCATGCAGCAGCCTCATAAATTAGAAGCAGTGTAAATTGGCTCCGGTGAAAGAAGGACACAGAATGTACAGAAGCCCCGAAACATTGGCTGTTGCCCTCAGTGGAGAAATCATGATTGGTATAGTGTCTTAGGTTACCATAGCACCTAAAATAACACTTTTTAGCATTGTTTATCATAGATGTTTTTCCACTGTCTGCTTAACATCACCATACCAGAAAGAGTACAAAAGGCGGTTTAATATGTTTATCATAATAACCTTGCCGTGGCAGCCCAGGGTTCAAATCCAACCTGTGGCTCTTTCCCACATGCCGTACCCCATCTCTCTCTCCCCACATTCCTGTCACTCTTCAGCTGTCTCTATTGAAAAAATAAAGCTTTAAAAGGCCAAAAAAAATCTTTAAAAAAAGAAGAGTTTATATTGTATGACAAGTTGCTTCCAGACACTACGGTTAGGTGTGATTACAGTTGTAACAAAGCACACTTCAGATGCCCAATCAGATGCAACAGCCTTGAATTTGACATATAATAACTTAGATGCATCTACAGTTACTTACAATGTGTATTTCTAGTCAAAAAAGTTTTGTTGATAGAGGGAAAACATTTACTTACTCTTTTTTTTGTTATTTAGTAGGAGATGAATGGTATTAAGGGGCAAGTGTAAGCAAACTGTGCTGAAGACAAATGTAACAAACCCTGTAACAGGCTGCTTACATTTCCCTCCAAGTACCACTTATTCTTTTCTCTGTCTGATGCTGACACGATGCACTGCACAGCTCAAGTTGAGAGATGTGTTCAACTTGCCACAGGCAGTGACCCAAAACCCATATCTCCAAAATGCAAAGAAAATGTGAGATTGGACGAGACACACATCTGGTACAAACAAGGGCAAAAGCAGGGCAAGAGAGAGAAAAAAAGTGGCAGAGTGAAAGACGGATGTTCCACCATGTACCCTCCAGGATTTTAGGTTATTAACTAGTTTGTCTCGGGCGGTTTTAGCCAGACTATGTAGGAGGAGAGATGCCTCTTCAGATCACTACATTTCTGCTTACATTGAATTTCTACGGCATAGCGGATACAAGCAGAGTAGTCCATGCATTTGCAGAGTTGGTCTGCAGGTCACAGGAAGTTGATTTACATTTACTCTTTTGTACAGAAAAGTAGCAGGAAGTAGTGCCACTGTATTCATTTGCATATAAAGATCTATTGGAGACCAATGTTGGGTTTAGTAAAAGGCATTTACGTGGCTATTGAGCAATCTTAACATATAACCTGCAAAGAAACTGGAAACTATAGCTGAGAACTGTAGAATGGAAGTCTAAAGTTGAATAGAATAAAAGGAATCAATAAAGAATACCTTAAACTTGTACTTAATTGCAATACATGAGGAAATGTCTACTGCCTCCCCAATACCCAAAGATTTACATGGATGTTGAGGCACTGAGAATGTGTACAAGCTTACAGGCTTAATAATACAGTGAATGTAATGAGAACATTCAGTGAATTCACGGGTGTTTCTCTGCTTAATTTGTGACTTAACTCAAGCTCTATTACGTGCTGTGTTGTAACAGCTGTTTCTCTGTCACAGCAAAAAGGCAGTTTTTATTTTTACATCACCTCAAGCCATTCCGCTTTTTTATTAAACACATCTCTTTGCATCTGGTTTACGTCATGAGGTAAGCGGCGAGTACGCGGAATCAAATCACCACATGGTAACCACATTAAATTTACAGGAAAAAAAGCTAATGCAAAAGCACCTCGGTCCAGTTATCGTTTAATATTTAACTTGTTTCAGATGTTTACATGACAATCATTAGAGTGAATATAAACACACTTTGTGATTCAGAAGACAAATCACTGACTGTAGCATGAGGTGTGGACCATCCAATGGAACAGATTGCACAAGTCAAGCACAGTTCATCACGTTCAACATGGTGTGTGTGTGTGTGTGTAGGTACAGTAGGTGGCTGTGTGGGTGGGTCAGCATGTGTAATATGACTGTGTGTGAATATGGCTTGCTGTCAGTGTAAGTGGGTGAGCATGCACAGTATGATGGAGTAAGTGTGCCTGTGTGTGTGACTACTGCATGAGCACAGGGTGGACAGTTAGATATACAAACAGACTGTCATTCTGGACGACAGCCCGAGAGCTTCACTGGGAGATTTGGTACAGAGAAGGGAGAATTAAGAACCATTATATGAAAAAAATAGAAGAGTAACATCACTAATCCAAAAAGTTCTGGGGCAGAAAAAAAAGCCAGTGTGTCACTTTCTCTTTTTGACAAATGACATCCATTAAAAGAAAAGTTGAGAAATTAAGAGAAAAGCTGAAGGGGAGAAAAGCTATTTTACTGAAACAATAAAGTCATGTAAAATTGTGCAGAGTGGCAGGAGTAGTTAAGCCAGCAGAGAGCTTTTGCCAAAACATTTTGTTTCTGTCAAAGGCCCTCTGTTGTTAGATAAAATGGGCTTTTAATTCAACATGTAATTTCCAGTAATTCTGCAAAATCTCCTCAGTCTTTGAGGGGAGAAATTGAGGTGACATGGGGTTGATTTTTATTTCCCAGCTGTTGGCAAGATTGAGGAAACAGAATTAAGACGCTTTTCTTTTTTGCTCTTGTTGTTCATTAGTTTTTCAGCGTTCATAATGGAGAACATAACATTTTGATTCTTTTCTGTATTCATTTGTGGATCTAAGGAAGTTCTACCCAGGACATGTGTTTCTGATAAGAGTCTTGATGTGATATGTGATGCTTGGCTGTGAGAGTGTAATTGTGGACACATATGTGTGCATGTGTTTACAGATAGATAGTCTGAGAATAAATGGCACTAGAGACAGAGATGGAAAGAACTCGTCACCAGTGGGGAAAATATGGCAAGAGATCAAGCGAGAAAGAAGTGAGTGAGTGGTGTGGACACTAAAACTGTGAATCACTGGGAAGAAGTGAAAGGGTCAGCATGACCCCTGTTGACCCTTCACACCAATTTACATGATGCAAAATCCCTCTAAGGTCTAGTGTTGGCCTCAATCATTTCTCTCTGTTCAGCCAACATCAGAAATACTGTGTACCCATGAGGCTCTCCTTCAAACTGCAGCCCAGATCAGTCAACCTTGGCTCCACAGCACCCTCTGAACTACACTGTAGTTGTCCATCACAGAAAGAAAAGATTTAATATTGTATTAGACTGTTGAAAGTTTTCTCTTACAATAACTGAAAACACATGGAGCTAGATCACTGATGTCAAGAGTTTTACTTGACAAAAGTAGAAGAAAACAGCTAGAAAACAATCAAAATTATATGTTTTCCAGTTGTGGTAAAATAAAATGGGGTTGTAAAGCTGCACTAGATTCATCATAGTTTTCGAGTGTGTTTGATGGTGGGAAATCTCCTCTGTTCCTTCCCAAATCGAAGCTGATGAGGAGAAGTTTTCACTTATATCACTAATGATTTCGCTGTCATAAAAGATTCTAACAAATAGGCTACACTGTGGAAGCCCCAAACCAGTACTAAGTTTTAGTGTCTTTTCTCTGTGTGCAAATTGTCAAACATGCATGTAATCCCAGTATGTATACACAGTTTATTTGACTTCCGAACATATTAAACCCCCTTTTACAGCACCAGTTGGATTATGTTATCTGCATTGCCAGGAACCTCCTTCTTCTTCTAAACGTGTTTCTGTTTAATCATTATCTGTTGTTTTCGATGACTCTGTCTTTTCCAGAGACTCTTTTCTGGTTCTCAGCCCAAGCCAGACCTGTTTTCCGTGATCTTGCCTTTTCTGAGATTCACCAAAAGTCTATTATGCAAAACCTTTTCATCATAGTAATTTATCTTATCTGATAGATAAAGTATATTCCATCAGGGCAATTAAGATTGTGCCTGGTATCATTGCAGTCTTGAACTCATCTACACTTTTTGGCTCTTTTTTTGTGGTGTTATGAATACAATCTTGCCCCTCTAGTATACTGTATGCCAAAACACCCCCCGCAAAATGCAAACACTGTTCGACACAGGTTTTTTTTTTTTTTTTTTTTTTGCACCAACTATTAAAACTATTCTCTAGTCAGTGTCTGCTGATAAACAGAGGAGGAGAATACTGTGGGAAAAGAGGTTCAAGGCGTTGTTTTGGCTGCATGCAACAGCCTCATAAATCAGAAGCTGTATAAACTAGCTTCGCTGAGAGAAGGACACCGAGGCGTCTGTTGGCCTGCTGGATCAGAAGCAGACAAACAGAAATAAGTACTGTGTTTATGTTTGGCTGCTTGTGTGTACGCGTGCTTATATATTTATTTCTATGTTTAAACATGTTTCTATGTGTATGTATGTATACTTAATTTCCCCACAGGGATCAGTGACTCTCAGCTTGGCAATGTTTTCTATACGTGCAAGTGGCCATTTGTAGTTATGTGTATATTTATGTGAATCTGTTTATATTGCAACGCCACGTCTGGATGATCTATGAAACTGACTAGCCCCACCCTCGTCCCCAGACAAAACTGAGACAACTGCATAGCCCTCAACACCCAGTGTCTACTGTAAAGAACAAAACAACATTCTTGAGGATTTGCCTCTCTTATTATTCTGACTTTCACTTGAGGGATAATGATGCTTTTAGTTTTGGAACTACAGTCCTAAAACTTGCTCATAATCAGGCAGATATAAACAGGAAGAATAATGTTGCCATAGAGTCAGAGTCAGAGTCAGAGTCAAATTTGCTGTGGGCTATTACCAGAGCTTCTCTTTTTGCTTGTATTTGTTTGCCTTTTACCAAATTGGCATTATTAAAAGTATGCTGAATTACTTAGGAGCACTTCCTTTTTGCAGTTTATGTACAGACTATCAGACTATTACTTTGATACTAAAGAAAAGTTAAAAACTTGATGATTCTTCAGGAAGGTTCTTTGCCTTAAATTTCTCCCGCTTCGCCTCCCCTTTCTACAGGATGTGGGTAGTCTGACTCCAGGGGACAACATACTGATCTATTGCAGGGTATTTACTTATGAAGGTGGTTTGACTGAAGTGACATTTGAATGTGTCCACTTTTTTTCTAAAGGATAGAGAGTGAGCTGAAGCGATACCACAACTTTCAAATTGTTTAGTTGTTATGGACAAACAGAAACAAAGTTGTCAGTGTTTAGACTCCTGAAGTGGATTTATGATTGTGATTTGTTTTTTTAAATTCTGGATTTTATTTGGTGATGGATTAAGATGTATGTCCAATTAGCCAAATAGAAAAGTGTGAGTGAAGTTAGTAAACACCATCTGACATCTGGAACTAAACAGGCTGATGCATTTGTTGAATTCCAGACAAATATGTGCAGTGAGACTGATTTTTTTATTTATTTTTTTACTTTCCTTGACAAATAAAAAATATCCCATAGGAGTTTCAATTTTATAGATAATTATCAATCATTACGATGCTATAATATCCAAATTAATAACATACAAGTTATGAACCTTCTGCTTTCTTGGTAATAGCCTCCTGGTCCACCCTCCAACTGGATGATGGATTCAGAGGCACCTTGCATTTCTTGAGGAAGAAACAGTGTAATGCTTAAACCTATCCAGTGATGTAACTTTGCTCCCCTCTCAGTGGCTGTTTTCGTGTATCTTTGCTGACACTAAAGATTTTCTTTGTTGTGCTAATGACCTTTTTCCACTAATAAGGCACTGTGGGGATGACCCTTAGCCATAGGTTTGATCCTTCAGCTTCATTCTCATGTGGATCAAATTACAGAGAAAACAACACAGTGGGTTGTTTTACAGCTGAAAGGAAGTGATGCCACTATGCCTGCAGTCATGTCCTGGAAGACCGTGGATGAAGACATGACCTCACAAAAAGTGCTGGGTTGACCTATGGTAGCTTAAAATTAGTGGTGTGTTGGAGACTGCAGTAGGCTAGTCATGCAATCTGACATCTTGTACCACTCTAGTGACTTCTGTGAAGCAACAACCCCCGTGAGAATGAACTTTATGTTCATGACAAAAGCCTTAAAGACAAGAGCAGACTGTCATATTTTGACCAACAACATGTGCAACCTCCTATAAATTGTGTTTTTATAGTACTAGTTTACCCAATTATGTTGTGATGAAAAATGCAAATTAGTTGTATATAAATGTAATTTCCAGAAGACAGGGTAAGCATTTGATACCTGTCTTTTGCATCCTGATGAAAAAATATAATTTGATCAGGATGCTTTCTTTCTTCCTTCTAACCTACAAAAATAACCACCTAATTAGTAACAGCCACAAAAGTTTATTTTCTGGCAGGCACAACAGTGCATACAAGTAGCAATACCAAAGTATTTCCAGAGCATCATCACCACAGTACCAAATATGTCAAACTAGGAACCTTCTATTCGTTTATTCATTTCGATTGGATCTACAGTGTGTGAAGTATGTGGGAGTTTCAGTAAGCTGCTTTACTTTAAGCTGTCAGTGTTTGTTCAATGACGTGACAAGACTATGGTTATGGTTTGGTTAGGTTTAGACACCAAAACCTGGTTATGTTTGGAAGACATACAGTAATGGTTTATGTTAAGGTCAGGGGACCTTTGTCGTCATGGTTACAATAATAAATGCCTAAATAAACACAGTTAATGTCAGGGAATGATTGTGGTCATGGTAAAAGAAATAAATTAAGACGTTGACTTTTGGTAGGAAAGGGAAATAGAACGCAGTCTCCTGCGTTAAAGTCCAATGTTTTCTTGACCACCCAGACCTTCTTCTTACGTGGATGTTGCAGCTCTGTTTTCTTGACCACCCAGACTTTTTTCTTACGTGGATGTTGTTGCTCTGTAAGTACGTCACCTGACACTTGCAGATACTCGTGTTTTAGTTGTTTGGTTTTTAATTTATGAAAACTGGTGTATGTCTATGAATAACTAGGTAATGTGAATGAACTGTAAAAATAGTCAGTAGTGATTTTCACCCTAAATAAATTTTTTTTAGTAGTATTTTAATTATTTAAGTTTATTTTGCTATTGCTGTTTCTTTTATCACTTGTTTTAGGGGCATTTTTTTTTAAATTGAATGAATAATATATTTATTTAAAAGAAATTCAGGTATCTGATTCTCATTTTTGTGGCTGGGTTTTTTTTTATGTTTGTTTGTTTTGGTTAGCACTGTCACCTCATTGCAAGAAGGTTCCAGGTTCGAACCTCATCTGGGGCCTTTATCGCCGTGTCTGGCTGGGTTCTCTCCGTGTACTCCGGCTTCCTCCCACAGTCCAAAGACATGCACTCAACAGGTTAACTGGTGACTCTAAATTGCCTGTAGGCATGAATGTGAGTCTGAATGGTTATTTTTTTGTTTGCCCTGTGATGAGCTTGTGACTTGTCCAGGGTGTACTCTGCCTCTCGTACAAAGTTTCCAGTCCCACTGTTGTTAGAGATAAGCGATTACAGATAATGGATGGATGGAAAATCTCTGGACGCAAATACCAAGATGACATTGTCAAAAAGCTTTCCAATAATAACCTTTTAGCTGAGGCCTTTTTTTGGCCTGGTTACATATAGGTGAAGAAAAGAGTTGGGATCTGCATTTATAGGACAGCAATGGTGCCCCTCCATCCTCAGGGCAAATCAGTGTTTAATGAATCAATCCAAATGATTTGTGAGTCATTTCTTGCTCAACACTAATTTGAGATATCTCGGGTATGCTTCTGTGCCTCAGCTTTTTTGCACACATTTACAATTACATTATTGCTTAGCAACAACAACATCAGTGAAGTAAAGTCACACCATGCTGGTACTCGAGGGGTTTATGGTTTTTATTACATTTCCCCCACACTGCTTTTATCTTATTATGTCCGTATTGCTAAAATTTGTGCATCCTACCTCTACATAAGCACTTCTTACATCATGTTATCTTAAGGATAAGAAAACAGAAGAGCTGCAAGTCACAGAGCATTAATAAAGTGACAGTATAGTGGCAGATTTTCATTTCACATCACATCATATTACTCTTCAAGTGGCACTGAATCAGAGAGCAATGACTATATTTTAGCAATCAGCCCTTGATAAGCACAAAAATATCATTGAGTAGCAATACAATCAGCACAATGTCTAGGATTTACCTCCACAGTCTAAGGACATCACTTGCTTTTTCAATATCACTTACTTAATACTATATATTTGTCTTTATGCCTGAATTCATAGGCGCTGTGTGAGTGCATGTTGATGGGTGTTTCAGGGTTTCACTCAGCCTTGCCAAACATATTCTTACTCTGACTTCTAATGCTAGTAATAAAAAGCATGTCCCTATTTTGAAAATGTTATTTTCCAAGCCCATCGTTTCCAAATCTTTCATTTTTCACAACAATGTGAAGAACGTTGTTGTTGAACTAAATCCTATTGAATCCATCCCAGGTTGACAAGAGAATCTGTTTGACCACATACTTTAAGTGCGTAAAAATTTGGCCACCTTTATGCTTTTCTTACACGATGAAGAGTCTGATTTTTTAACCAAACAAAATAGGGTCCATTGTAATTTGGAGAGACATGGTCGTGGGTGTGTGTATACATGAAAAGTAACATGAGCTTTAGACGTTTGACAGTGTGTGTTAATTTATTCCTGTAAGTCAATATGTATACTGGATTCATGTTTGATTAATGAGCTCAATATCTTCAATCAAAATCAACGCTAGCTGTTTCTCCTCCGCTCAGGCGCCTTTCTCACATCGTTGATTGTGACAGTTTATGTTAAGGTTCTGATATTCAAATTTGCATCGAGGAAGAGACACTGATGAGCCCATCGGATGAGTAACATGATGGTGCTGTGGCTCATTTTTGGAAACCAAACTGGTGCCATTAACAATAAACTCCGGTAGCGGTTGCATGACATTTAACCAAACCACAAGCACAAACCTCCCACAGCTTTGAATATTAAACACACCATATTCCTGGCTTAATCATGTTTTTTCTCTATGAAGTAGAATTCTGATGGATAAAGTAGACAAGAAACCACACATCTGTATTCTTGCTTGCAGGACTTCTGAGGTTTGTGGACTTTTGGATGAAATTTTTTTTTTTTTTTTTTTTTTAAATATGATGTTTTAAGACATTTTATGCAAAATATATTTTCAAATCCTACTTTATTTTTGGCGCGTAATGAAACAAACATTACCGAGTTCATTGACTACATTGTCTCCTGTCTGCGTTCCCTCAGTTACTGCACCAAGCCAATCTAAGCAAATAACTCACTGTGCCCATGAAGACGACTTTAGAGGGGAAAATTCTCTTGGTAAGCCACATGGCTTTTTGAAAGCTTGGAAACATCATTTAACCGCTTAGAGACGGGGTCAGTCGCTTTGCTGTCCTCCTCATGTGGGTGAGAGGGGCCAATCAGACTGTCATTACTCTGCTGACAGCATGTGTTTGCTGTTCTGAAAGCAGCTGGAGGGCAATCTCCTTGACTCCTCTTCTCCCCACATGTTTTAGATGAGCAAGTAAAATGCTCTTTTTGTTGAAGTTGTTTAAGAGTTGGACAAATTTACTGATTGTTGCACACATCATCCAGGTTGACTCTCTGCATATATAACCTGATTTTACTCTTTATAAATTATACTTTTACCATCTGCAAGACATAGAGCCATCCAACTGGCATGAATAAATAGTCATTCATCAACAATTTGCTTACGATTCAATAATTCTAATACTGTATCCATCTTCTTTGGCAGGTTTAACTTTTTGGCCAAAAGGTTCCACTGAGTCAACACCCACAGGAAAAAAAAAACTCTGAGTAACAAGAGAAAGGACTTTATTTGTCTTATAAAATGTCTTGGGGACACAGGCGATGAAACCATTAAACGGTTATGGGAGACATAACCCCACTGACACTGATGGTATTGGAGATAAGTGGGCGGGGAACACACCAGGGACGGACGACACGAAACTCAACCCGCCCCATGAAAGCCCTGCTGTTCACCCTGACATCCTCGAATCAGGGAAATGGAGTCTCTGAAATTCTACTCTGGTCCTCCATCTACCCCCCCTTCTCTCTCTCTCTCTCTCTTTTCTCTTCCCTCAGTCAATCAGGATGGGGTCCAAGTCTACCCACAATGGCTGCCACCAGCACTGCTCACTGTTCAGACTACCATTTCCAACCCCATTCTCCCGCTGACTAATTAGTGTTATGGTTAGTTAGCATTTTTGGCAGGCCGGGGGGTTCCCTGTGACATTATGTCTAAAGCACTTGTCAAAACAACGATTGGAGGAGCCGTGCTGGCCTGCCGGCTGGAGAGGTTGAGGCAGCGGCAGGGGTTGGTGGATGTGGAGGTGGAGGTGAAGGGGATGGAGCGAGCCAGGGAACTCGCGGGTGGGCGAGAGAATGGGAGAGAGCCTGGCGTCTCAGGCCCTGACAGCTTCAGTCTCCAGGCTCTCTGCCTGCATACAGCACTCAGAATCAGAAAGACAGGCAGCATTAGCCGAGCTTGGCTGGAGCTAACTGCAGTATGCAAACTTGTGCCTGCTGCCCAGAAGCAATCTGCTCCCTTCCCTACAAATTATGTTGGAGATGGTCACGTATTGCAGTGCACAAGCTGTCGTCATTTCACAGTAATCTCACAGACTGTAAAAAAAATCTATTTTTTTGTATTTATATAACTTTATCCTCTTCCCGGCTACTTGTACATTTTTTCCTCTCTTTTCATTTGTTTAACCCAACTTCATGGCATGCTTTTTCCCTCCCACCCCCTGCCCTCTCCTTCTCCTCTTTCCTCTCTCTATATCAGATTAGACCTTGCGCTTGTGTTTTTTCAAGTGTCTTCTGTTTGGATGGAGTCGTACCCCTGCTCGCCGCCCATTTACCTCTGATCTGAACTGATCCCCCACTGATAAGGTATCACTCATTTCAAAAGCTAAACCCCTCTGTATTATGGCTTGTTATGAGAGTGGGAGAGCATAGTGGGCTCTATAGTGAATACAGTTTATGCTTCTTCCTCAGCCAGACAAACAGGGCATAAAGGTAACATCTAGACTCATGTACTGATACATATGGAGTGGTGACTGGATAACTCAGAAATCAAGATCAGTTAATGGATGAATGAATAAAAATTAATAATATTTATTCGGTAAATAAGGTAAGTAAATAAGGTGTTCTTTTGTTTGCTTATCACTCTTTTCATACTTTATTGACTTCACATCACACATCACTGTATTCCTACTGTAGATGATTTATATTGAAACTTCTCCAGACAAATTATATCTGCATTCGATCTTTTTCATACTCAGATTACTATTTATATGGTTTGCATTTAGCCAATCACCCCAGGTTATCTTCAGTTCAATGCAATGATTGGCCGACTAGTCGACACGGTCTGGTTTCAATCCACCCAACACTGGCAGTAAGTAGCAAATTAATGGGGGTAAAAATATATAAATCCAACACACACAAAAGACTCAACAGTCAAGAATATGAAGTTCAATAATAGAGGACAGATCAGGAAAACAAGCAACATCCAATTAAAAAAGTAATGCCACTAATTTTCATGTTAAGTTGATGTTTTCATATTTAAAATTGCACAAATATTATCAATAATGTTTTTACTTTACACATTTATCAAGTTATATATTAAAACTGCCCCCTTACAAGGATAAAATTCCCAGTCAGTAAGAAAGAAATGTGTAGTAGTACACATGCAACCAGTTGTAGTTAGCTTGAGCAGTAAGTGTTTCAGAAGGTTGGACTGGATAGTGAATGATGGGACTAACAAACAACTTTCACTGTGTGGGTGATTTTTAAACTTCATAGCATGATGTCACCACAGCCACAGTCCTCTGCCAGTGCTCGACTGCCCAGAATCCGACCCCATATTCCCCCACCCTGCTCCCCCTTTTCCTGAGTCCGGTATTTATTTGAAAAGTACAGTCTACTCTCGTTGATTTATGGCTTTTAAAAAGGAGGGTTTATAGTATCCCTGCCAGTTAAAGGCTCCCAGGGTTGCAGTTTTTTGGCTTGCAGCTAACTTTCTCTCAGACAAGACCATTACTCGTCATCTTTCCACACAGTACATTCACAAGTTCACTTTCTCAGTCCAACTTAAAGTACCTGTATACTCCAGAATACATTTTCCTTTTGTTTTCCATCCAACACAGGATGCAGACTTAGTGTAGCACAAAGTACAAAGTTCTGTTTCCTTTGAAATCCCTTTGGAAGCCTTCCCTCTTCCCTCTGGATAGGGCGGTGATATGGAACTGAGGTTTTCTTCAAGTCCTCCTGAATCCACATGAGTGGTGTTAGAAACAGAGGCAGGTTGCAAATCAGCATTTTCCATCCGTGACCCACAGTGTGATTTCACACCACACACTGTTTTACTAAACACGCCTACTGTGCAGAGTGCAGGAGCCAAAAAGCACTCAAGCATTCTTATTCAGACTCACTTGTTTGTCCAACCATTCATATATAGTACGCAAATCCATACATTATGGACACACATACATCCACTGCTATAATTCTCAAACTCCACTCCAACTTCTCCAACTTCAGACTCGGTTACAGAGTCCATCTGTACTGTAGAGGCTGTTAGAGAGCTCCGCAGGGCAGAGGAGCTCATCAATAATGCAGCAGAGAGAAGTCGATGGCTAGGTATGGTGAAGAGGAGCATCTGCCCTTGGGGCTCGGAGGTCCGGTCAGGCCCTGCAGGCAGAGTGATAGGCTGGTGCCCTCGGGGCAGCGGGCCACTGACACCAGCATCACCCGAGGAAGCCTAGGGAGAAGTCACGCTGTTTGGATTAGCCCTGCCAGACTCAGTGCGTGTACGTGTGTGTCTCTACAGTATGTGTGTGTTTCTCTGTATGTTTGTTTTTGTGTGTGTAGAAGCAGGTCTCTAAAAGAACCATGCATGTTCAGTAACCATTAACACCTCTGATTATTATCGCTGTGGTTTAATGTTCAGTGACGGGCCAAGATGTAGATAAATAAACATAAAGGCACCCTCACTGATAGCAGCAGATGCATATATGCACATGGATGACTGGAGTTTGAAAAGCTTGGCGACTAGCCAGGCTGATTTTTTTTTCTTTTGTTAGCACCATCAGCCAATTTCAACCATGTGTGTCACTGCACAGTGTCACACAGCACACTGAAACCGTTGTAAAATTCTAGACGTAAACTTCAATAGCTCTTTTGATCTCAAAGCATGTTTCCTTTGATAAAACAGATTAAAATACTTGCCTATTGTGGCCCCCAATGCTATACACATTTAAAGTGCCCATAAATCACATAGAAATGTGAGTTCTGATTTGCCTGTGCCCACTGTGTTGCTCACTAACGAGACATCTCCACAAACAGAAACACGATCTACCCTTGAAGGAAAACCCCAATTCCTCCAGTACCAGAACTATGCCGGGTTCTCTTACTGAGGTTCCCTGCTCAGTGTGACTGCTGCTCGCTATAATTATGACCAACACTAACCAGAATCAGGCTGTCCACAAGATGGTTGTGTGACACCGATGTGGTTTGGAACTGTACTACTCCTGAGAAGCCCTGCCTGGGAAGTAACCCCACTACCAGTCCTTCCTCTCCCCACTTCCATACATCCCAAAATTAAAGCAATGCTCCTGTGACTATGAGGGCATGTTGGGTTTGAGCACCAGACTTTCACAGCTCTGTCTCTGTCTCTGACACCACTGTTGGGGTAAGGAATGGTGGGATTTGATTTAAACCTGCAGGTGGTTACAGTGCAGGGACTGTGGAACACATTATCACTGGGGTGATCCTGCTTTTAGCTCCCCATCTTCGTCCCCCTCCTCCCACCAGACTGAATGACATTTATAGGGTCCCTGTGCAATGGTCTGTGACCGTGAAAACCATCGTTGCTCTTGAACGCATATCCCACCCTTCCTGCTCCGCAGCATGTCAGTCAGATAGTGGAGAATGTGGGGATGGAAAGTCCACAGGGCAGAGCAGAACGGTTGACTGACTCATGGGCTTGGTCTGCTCAAACTCAAAATATTGAAATGTGGGCTCCAAGCTGATTTAACGCCAGTGACCTACGGAAACATTCATGCAAATTTTTCTGCTTCTGTTGTGTTCTTCTATGCTATGGCCTGTTCTTTTTTACTCTGTCCAACAGAATGTACTTTGTAAATACATCACAATTTCTGTCAAAACCGGTCAGATCCATAGGGAGCAGAGGGGTATTGGTATGCTGCCTGCAACTTTGCCTTTTTTTGATACTAACGGTATAAACGAAAATATTTGGCTCCTACATATATATATATATAAATATTTTATTTTATCCATTTTCCAAAAACATTTTATGTTTGTGTTGTGTTAATGATAAATTATGATAAAATTTAAAAACTATAGTCACATCCATCCATTCATTTTCTATAATTTTCACACCTGTGGAAGTTACCTTCTGATCTAGTTGTGATGTTACAAACCCGTGCTCTTATGTACACATCTTAATTTGACATTTATGGTGAGTGCAAAGAAACTTTGCATGTGAAAACAGTGTTGATCTCTGCATATACCATTCTACACCTTGAAGGTCAAACATACAAGTTAAGTAGCAATAAGCTCACAAAACTCATTTCTGAGTTGAAGCTTTACTAACTGCAGTTTTAAAGTAGCTTTCTCATCACTAACAGTAACTAATATACTGCCACAATGGTGAATTTTAAAGTTTAACTTTCGCCTCCAGGTGATATCTTCCCGTTTATGATTCAGCAACTTCTTAAAAAAAACAGTTTTGTGCTATTTAATTAGCTATAGAGTAGGTAGGTACACTTAAAACCACTCAAGGATAAAAACATGAAGACTTCTATCTTGTCGAAGAGATATTTTCACTGCATGTTTACACTCTGTGACTTTATTGACATAAAACGGCCTGTGCTTGTTTGAAATGTGTTGATCTGCATAGGACTTAATTTGTTCAAGTAAAAAGAAGCTCTTATAACCGTTCTACTAAATTAAATGATTTTATGAGAAGGATGTTTTTTTTTCTTTTGAGAAAACATACACTTCAAAGAGAATAAATAATGGAGAGCCAGCAACTAGAACTTGTAATATTTCCCATTTGCTTGTAAAACTGCGCAGATATGAGAAATCAAAGCGAGTTGCTGTAACTGGTAAGGGAGAAAATAGAGGAAATGTGGGGGGAAATGAGGATTGTGGAATGTCTGGCACTCTGTGTGACTGGTTGGTTAGCTGGTTGGCTGGCTCTCTAAATGTGGCTTTTCATGGATATTTATACATACAAGTCCTGAAAAGACGCCCCAAAAAACGCAGTCACTTGCCTTCCTACCCCCACTACCACGCCCCTAAGCAAACGCATGGTTGCATTGCAGACAAACATATGTCTATATTCCTTAGTCTTCCTTAAATTCCCATTACGACACACATATATACATTAACATACACATAAACATACTCAGCAACTGCTCTTTTCATTCAACTCTTCACACTCACACACGGGACTGATAAACCCCAAAGTGCTCCTTTATCGTTTGCAGATATTTATTTTACACTGTTTATAGTTATGTATGTCAAAATCATGGTGAAAGTGTGCTCCAACATGTTGATTTAAGAGAACATTTACATACACAACCTTCTTTTTTCTTGCTTCTTTGTCTCGCAGTTTCCCTTCCTAACCAGAACCATATTGACCCTGTCTTTGAACACAGCACACCGAGAGTAGCAATACGTGTAGAAATGAACTGAGTGGGTGCATACAGAGCTGGGATAAAGCCAGACTAATAACTGCACCATATTAACAGGTCAAAGAAAAGCCGTGTTTTTACATGTAGTGGGCTGAAGTCAAATAAACGGATGGTTTGCCATAGGCTTTGCCTGGTGTTCTGAATGATTACCATGTCAAAATTACTTGGGAAGTGTATTCATTCAGCCGCTGATGAAGCTGTAAGACAAGCTCTGTTGAGAATTTTATACATTTACCTCTATTTCTGGTTAATTTGATTGGCCAGAAATGATTCAAATTCAAATATGCATTTCCCACAGCTACCATCCAGCAGCCTGCTCTCTGCTCGTGAGGAAAGTGAAATGTTTGAAATAGGATAGTGCAACAAAAACAGCTTAAAGCAGCAAAAAATAAGATTTACACAGCCTCCATAGAACCAAATGGCTATAATACATCTGTGGGGGTTTAATTGGGTTGATCAATACCATTGATTTAACCATCAACTCACCAGATGATAAGCCTTTTGAGCTGTCAAAACAAACTTTAAATGGTATACAGTACACTTTGCTGCACAAATACAAAACAAACATGATGTAGTTTCCATTGAATATAGTGTTATTCACATATTTGCATTTGTCTTTTATTTATTCATGATTTTATTTCATGTTATGCAAATTTTAGTGACGAAGATGTTTCTATTCACAGCTCAGGTTTACTGCCTCTTTTGTTCAAATGTGTACGAAAGTAAGAAGACATAAGATCTATCAATGCTGTAATTAGTTGTTGCAGTTGCAAACAGAGGGCATTAATTAAGTTGTTTGGTCCTTAAACAGAGAGTACACGTGCACACAACTACACACATGCACACACACAACACTTAATTCAATAAGGAATGTTCCACTAAAAGACAGCAATCCTGTTGGAACATCTGACAGTAGAGTCCATTAGTAGGGAAGATTTAAGTCGATTTAAAGTAAGTAGATTTGGCTCACAATCTTATCTCCTACCAAATTAAAAGAAGTGAATAGGTAGGGATTCTGGAGACATGCACAAGCCCTCGTAGCTAAATTGGCTGCTCAGACTTGTGGCCTTTTTGTTAGAGGGTCAGTCGCTGTGACCATTAGATGTTCCCCCTGGGATTTCGATTTTATTGTGTAGTCTAGTGTGTCTGGTGCTGTTTCCTTTTTCACTGAGGTCAAAAGTTGGACCGACAATAGCCTACGCACAGTGGGCACGTAATGCTTTATGGGTACAATCCACCAGTTTCTGTGTGGATAACTGTGCAGTGTATATATGTTCATGTGTTCAGTTTTCAAATTTATGTTTTGTATCTGTGACTGATGCAGGGAGAGGCTTGTTCCCGGGCAGGAAGACTGATCATTCTGTGCCTCAAGTCCAATTATGTTAACAGTGCATTGGTAGCTTGGTGATTGTTGGTACCCTCAGGGAAAAAGCACACACACACACATGCCACAGACACACACTATTTTGAATGCTTGTTTTGAATGTTTTTTCCAATCTTTCTCCTCTCTGTTCTGTGCGCAAGTTGTCAAGAAACAATAAAAACTTTAAATCGAAACAGAGCCTCTGCTTGGAGGAAGGCAATGGAAATCATTAGAAGACATCATTGTTCAGTATTTATGTGTGTGTGTGTGTGTGTGTGCATCCGCAATAACTCTTTATATAAGTATTAGACTGTTATGTATGTGTGGGACTTGGTCACGTTGCGACACACACATGCATCCAACTGTTTACATCTGCTCAACCTCTCTGTTTACAGGCTTTAAAAAAAGAACAGTGTCCCCAAATTCCAGCCATTACTCATAGCATTAGAACTTTTTAATAGGAAACCGAGTGGGATTTGACTTGGTGGAGACTCATGCACAGACAATAGCTCATTGATGCTAGCGCCGTGTCACTCCTACCTTCTCACTCCCTCTGCGCCTTTAGGTGCTGACAGACTGATAGGCAGCTATTGTTCCACATCTGAATCGGAGGAAGGCAAGCTGTGGCCTCTCCCCTGCTCTCTGGCTTCCCTCTTTCACTCTACCCTCTGTTCCTCCTAAACTCCCTCTCTTAATTTCTTGCTCATTTTCACCATCCTCCTCTTTCACCATGCACTTCAATATTTTGATTTCACTGTTGCTTGCCCACTCATCTCCTGCTCGCTTTCCCCTTTGTGTTAGTCTCACTTCCTCCTTCTCATCTCAGTGTCTCTTCCTTCCCCCTCCCTGGCTCTTCCCTGCCGTGCATCTGTCATTCCCACTCTCCCTCCCTTTTTATCTCCCGACTGTACGTATCCGTCTATCCCTGCCTGGAGTGTCACAAGCAACTTGGCAGGTCACATTCTTTGCTCCTCCATCTGTTGGCTTGATCTCCAATTTCACTTTATCGACATTGTCATCTCTTTTTACTACATTGTTTCCTCTCTCTCTTTCTATCTCCCGCTCTTGCTCGGTCCCTCTGTGTCATCACCTTCATTTGTCCACGAATCCGTCCGAACTCATAACCCTCTCCGCCCAAAGTACCCAGGGGACCAATCTCGGGTGACTTCATGGTGAAAAGCATGTTCAAAGTTCAAAGCAAAGTTTGTTCGGCAGTGGCAATTTAAATTAATACAGCTATTATCTTCTACAGTTTGCCTCAGTGGTGTCACGCTCTGATAATTTACTGCAGCACTTTGCGATAATTGGGGTGTTATCAAAATTCCACTGTGGTAACGAAACCAGATATCCTGTGTCTTGAAAGTATCCTGTTAATGGAAGCAGCAAAAAGGGGTGTTTTTAAGATAGCTGGTTTAATGTGCAGGTATTACAGCAAACAGTGTTCGTGTGTGCATTTTTTTTTTATAGAAGAGTACTTCAATCGAAAGGTTAGTTAGTTTTTGGAAATGCTTTTTTTACTTTTTTACTCTGAGTTTGATGTAGAGCGAATATCAAACTACTCCCAACAGGTGGATAGCCTAGGTGAGTGCAAAGCTAGGCTAGGAAAACAGGGGGTAACAATATAGGCTAGGCCCTTTCCAAAGCTAAGAAAATGTGTCTGCGATGGTTGCCTGGCCACCTAAGGTGGCGACATGACTTATAAAGCTACTCTGAGGTTTTTTTCTTTTTAGTTTTTTTTTTTTTTTTTTACCATTTAAACAAATGAGAATTCAAATAGTAATTATTTTATCTTGGGCCATTACTTTGGACTGTTTAGCTGTTTCCTGTACAAACCAGACAGAACTATTGATTGTCATATCCAGACAAGCTAGAGGAGTTGAACTGATGTTATCTAGGCCCATTCTTTCAAAAAGAAACATGTACTATTAAATACTATTTTCTGTCATAGAGAACTAAAGTTTGCTGAGCATCCCTTTATCGTGTTGCTCATCGTTATATACTATTTCTTAGTATAGAGTCTCACTTCTTCCATCTATTCCTGTTGCATTCTGGCATTAGTCCACTGAGTGGCAGTGTCACGTCACAGCAAACATTCAGACAGGCTTCCTCTGCGGCCACACAAACTCATACACACCTCCACACACAACTTTTTATAAAGCAGTTTGAAAGATATATGGCCAGAATGTGGGAGACACGCACACATACACACACAAAGGAGGCATGCACAGACACACACATGCAGTAACAGAACAATCTCTTCTGTCTCTGACAGCACCAAGTGACACTTTACAATAACACTCTGGTCTGAGGGGAGAGAGGAAGTTGACTTAACGAAGTGTCTGGGAATGAAAGGTGGCCTGTCTCACTCGCTCACAAAAAAGGTCAAAGTGGAGCAGCCAGAACAAGCCAGTCTCTCAACCAGTGTGTCACACATTCGCTCTCTTACGCTGAGATGTCATATGAACATTTAAAGAGTGCCAATTCAAAATGAGGCAGACTATTTGAACAAAAGATACTTGTTCAAAATAAAAGCCAGCACCTAACAAAACTTTGGAATATGTGCTTGTTTTCTTTAATGTTTTATCATTAACTTTTAAGAAAGCACTATACCCTGTCTGTCTTTTAACAATGCATCCTTGAATTGCTGTAATTTTCATTTAATAGTGGAATTATGCACTCCAAAAATGGTAAATCAATTGAGACCGAGACCATTCTATCCAAACAATGCATTCAATTTGTTTTAGAATTGTGTTCACTACCTTTGGGGCGAATACCAAAAATGTGACCACCTGCAACTTTCATAATAAAAAGTCTCCCATGTACTGCCAGTCCTTACATCAAAAGCCATGGTAATTGATTTAACCTAATGATAGAGTGCCTCGGTCCGAAAGTAAATAATGACAACAGTGAGTTTTAAACTGCAAGTGCTCCAACATGAATGTCCACTCGTGCTTTATTTCCCTACATGCTCTGATTTCATTCAGTAGACACTCATCTCCTGCAGTATATCTGACTTGACTCACTTGGCTTTCATTTATGAAGGATGGAGGAGTAAGCCTGTTCCTGGCACACTAACACACCGCATACTGTATACATTCAGTTCAGACAGAATCCTGTTAACTCCTTAAAGGCTCAATCCGTAAATACAATGTGGTGTTGAAACACTGCTTTGAGACTACTGGCTGTGTTTACACAGTGATTCATTGAATTGAGGACATTGCTTTCAGTAAAAGTTATTGTCTAAGCTTTAGATACAAGGACTCACAGGGTTTGGCAGCTAAACATGAATTTTACATGTGTGTAGAGTTTGTACAAGGCTTCTGCTGTATAGTACAACAGTGAAGCACGGCTGTAATGGGGGAAGATACTTTACTGCATTGTTATGGGATATATGGTTGGTAGTGAATTAAATGTAGATGACAACTGCATGCAGGGATTTATTCTGTTCTTTGGGGGTTTTGCTTATAACCGACTTTGTAAAAGCAAATATATTTATTACATTATTCTTCATACCATGTAACATGTTTGAACAAAATAAATTAATGAAAACCAAAATGGCAATGAAAATAAGTTTTATGTAGTATACTTGTGACTATTTTAGTGTCTTTAGTGTACCCAACCTCAATGTATGTTGACACTTATTTAACTACCAAAAACATTGTGTTTGCCAATATGTCTTTCCTCATATTGATTCTGGGTGTTTTTTAAGGATGCTTCAATGGTTACAGCAAAATACTTGCTTAGGTCAACTGAATATAAATGCTGCTGTATCAGTGTGGTAAGCAAGTAAATAGCTCTTAGTTTTATTAAACCTGAATGATTCACAATCAATGTACCACATTTATCCAGAATGGAATTATTAATTTCAAAACCTTATTTCCCAGAAGTCACAACTTCTGGAAAGCTGATACAAAGGTGCAGTCCAAGGTGTGTCTTTGGTTAGTGAATACTGGCATGTCAAGTAATCATGGCTTTGTCACTACTGTTTTGTTGTTGTTGTTTTCCCCCCTACTTCAATGGATCCTCTGTGTTTGTTGTTGTGAATAGTAGTTCCACAAAGAAGCTCTGTTCATGTAAGTCTCTGTAACAAAACTTGGCATTTTGTGTTGATGCTCTGCCATAAAGTCCTAACTAAGCAGCTAAATACCTGACTGTAATATCACATTGTCTACTGTGGTCACTTATCCACTGAAAACAAAAATATACAAAGGAACAACAACAAAAGAATAAGTTTAAGTTAATGATGAAGAACTGTCTGGTTTACCCCTTAGTGTTTCAGGATGTTTACTTCAAATGATTTAAAAAAGTAATTTTCTGCGCAGCCCAATCATTTTAATAAATTTAGACTAGATAGGTTTATCCTTAACAAACAAGTTGTCAATAGTATTTTTTCTTTGTATTATTAAAAAATTTCTTTTCAGTGTACATGCATTTGGGTTTTCAATAAGACAATACAGTCAATGTCTGGGGGGCAGGGCTTTTTAGTAAACATGTGTTTCAACAAGCCGTTTAGATTTTGTTCCCTTTCTGACTAAGGAGTCAGCCTGTGAGAATTGTACTGCCACTGCAATCTTAGTATCTCCACCCACAGCTTAAGATTTAACTTTGCTGCTGAACTCGGTTACAGTGATTCCCTTGCTGCAAAAAAATCTGTAACACCTGAAGTGGAAGTGCTGTGGGCGGTGCCTTGTACAGTAAGGCCTGTGGTAGCTGGTCAATCAGAGCCGATTGCTTTTCAGGAGGGTGGCCTTGAATAGACAGGCGCTAAAACAGAGTGCTTTAGCTACGTCTGGTTTGAGAAAAATAATATGTTTGTTGAACATAAACGTTTACATGATGTAAACCTATTCTAGTAGTCTAGTAGTTAAACATGAAGTATGAACCTGAAAATGGGCATAATATGCCTCTTCTAAATTCAAGACACTGTGATATAATAGATTCACACCTACCAATAGATAACGGAAAAACAAGAAATGCCTAAACCAACATCTAAAGACAGTTTCATCCCAGAAATACTAGCTTACAAAGGAGCAAACAAAGGTAGCAAATGTGGGAAGGTGTAGAGCACAAGAGAGCTTTTGGATGAATTGTGTGTTGTTGGCGGCAGCAGTCTTTTAGTGTAAGTGTGTGTCTGTTTGTGTCTGGAGATGGTAGGACTAGAGCTTCCAGATGTGGAGTGGGCAACCTGCCTGTCGGGACCCAAACACAGGAACTTCCCGCTGACGGCAGAGATTAATCAAAGCCAGGGGAATCTCTACAGCAAGACGAGGATGGAGTATGTGTGTGTGTTTTTGCATGTGTTTATTTGTGGAAGGATGACTACTTTTTTAAACATGTGTTTTTGCGTGTGCATGACTACCAAATTCCTGTATAAAAGGGCAAGTTCCAGTCTTTGCCAAGTCTGTTGATTTGTCATCCACTACCTAGAAAAGGAATTCAACCCTTCACTTTATTGCCGGTGCCCTTTGGGAAGAGACTAATACTAACGTTATTATGGGAAACATGTAGTCATGCTGGCATGCACACAGTATTTACAATACAACCAACCAAAGCAAAGTATGATATTTTTCCCTAAAATTTCAATCTGATTATAAATCAGCACATGTGTATATACAACAATCACTCGGTCAAAACACATTTACCACATCCCTAATGATGGTTTTCAGATTGAAGGTCTTGCTCATGGAACTTCATGAGGCTGTGTCAGAAGCAATAAAAATGGGTTTGCAGCCTTTCATGGAAGACTTACAGACTTTGCCATAATCTCGAGGGCTTGGTGCAATTTAAAACTCACGCTATTGCCCTCCACTATCAGTTGAGGGCTTTGGTAGGTTAATGGCATTTCACTAACTTTCTCTTAATGCATTTTTCAGTCTTTGATTCACGCCCCAGTGCGCTCTTTTGCAGCACTTCCATACTATCTGACGGGACATCACGTCCTGGCGTTTATCAATTAATTGCACACTGCTCCTGGGTGCCATCGTGAGCCAATGAGATTTTTTTTTTCTTCAGTAAATGAGTGATGCATGTCTTCTCTGAGGTTCCCTCGATAGAGGAGAGTAATTACTCACAGGCACAACTCTGGCCAGATCTTTGGGTCTTGTGGCGACATCAGTGGTCATCAGTGTACAGGGATTCGTAGCACTTCAACAACAGCCAAAAATATACGTAGACTGGAACATTATTCATTGTCCTATTTCATATTCTTAAAGAGGACATTGTGTTGTTGAAGAGACCATCCATAAAGAAATCACTTTTATCCACTGTTATCTCCAAAAAAATCATGAAAGATGCACAAACTGTCAGAGCAGATTGGAGGTATTATGTGAAGATTGAATTGGACACAAATGTGTTGTTGTGTGTTAAGGGAATAGTTTTATCTTGATGAGAGTTGGATGAATACATCAATACTACCCTGAAAGAAAGTAGACCTGTTTGCAGGGTTGCCAACTTTTCATTTTAGTTTGAGAGATTCAGAAAGTATATTTAGTGAGCAAGCCTTTTTTTAATGTTTCCTACCTTAGCGGTCAGAGTCATCACTCCTTTACCCCCAAATTCACAATTTTAAAGCTTTACAGATGAAAAGCCAAGTAATCATGGTCAGTGATAAATAAGTATGGTTGATCAGGACTTGGCAACCTCCAGACATTATAGTCTAAATCAGGAGATCAAACATAACCAGGGTATCTGGGGATCTTCAGCAGAAATTTTTCAATTTCGCTGACTGGTTTCTTGCATTCCAGTGAGTAATTTTGTTTGCCGAAATGTGGAGTTTGGTGGACAGGGGAGAATATGATACTGCAAAATGAGACTCCCAGGAGAATCTGGAGGGTTGGCAAGTAGCTACATCTACAACAACAACAACAACAAGTAACATTGAAAGAAAATGAAGGGGAAAACCACGTCGCCCAAAGACAGTAGTATAATTTGGAAGAAAAACAAACTAGATTTTATTAAACCAGACATCTAACCTATGAAAAGAAGGGGAAGCGTTGTTAGCTGAACTACTTTCTTTGGATTTGTCATTATTTACACACTGACTATTCAGAGGTTCTTTCACATATATTTGCTGTTATTACTTGGCAGCTAAATTGAGCTAATACAAATTATGCTGCTGATAATTAATAGTTGAGAGAAATACCAGTGCATGACTTAAAATTTGAATTTGTATTCCCCTCCAGGGGCACTAGGGTTATATTGTTGGTGAGTCAAATTATTTTAACCTAAAATGTCTAAATTACATTAAATGCTGTATTTTGATATTTATGTTTGTGCATGTAAAAACAAATGTGATCCCAGGTGTTGGTATGTACAGTATATTTTTCTACGTTTGGACAGAGCAGGGTTTATATGCTAGGCCAAGCTAATTTCCTGATCTTAGCTCCATACTTTATGCCCAGATGTGAAAGTTAGTGATGTACCTGTGGGCGCTGTGAGCATTGACTACGGGTGTCACATGCATGCTGTGCAACCAATCATGTGAGGATTGACAAGGAGCATACCACCAAGCAGGGACGGGTGGGGGTAGCACCACTGAGACTGAGACTGTGACAGGAGACAAGAGGAGTGAGGACGAGACAGGAGTGCTGTTATTTAATTTATTTATTTTTTCAGTACTTTGTGTGTGTGTGTTTATATATATATAAAAATGCCAATAGCTGTCCTTTTTTAAAACTTCTATGCTTAGGTTTGTATAGGTGTTTCTATCTGCTTTGTGTAGCAGAGTGGTTCTTCAAGCAAGTTAGTGCATTCATTGGGTGGGTTCAGGGAGTTACAAGGGATTTTACAACTATAAATGCAATTGGCTACAGCAAATTATTGAAATTCAAGTGATATATGCGTTCAAATACAAATCACAAGTAAAAACAGTGCTAAATTTGGTATAAGTAGTAAAATGAAGAGCCATTTGGGAGCCGAAAGAGCCGGCTCTTCTTGGTGAGCTGAGCCAAATGATCTGGCTCACTAAAAAGAGCCAGAATTTCCATCACTAGTGAAAGTGGTATCAATCTCTTCTTGGAAATAAAGCGCCTGATGTGTGTTTCCCAAAATGTCAAACTATTCCTTTAGTGCACAGTTGGGAAGGGACATTTGATACTACCTATATTAGTTCCAATAACAACAGATGTCATACTGGCCACATTTAGCCTATACAATAGCAAATTTGATTTTATTGCTAGACATATACTGTCACAGACACATTAGTTTCTCATGCCTCTGTTGACACTGTATCCATCTTTCTACTCTGTGAAAAATGTTTTTATTTAACTCATACACCAAGACTCCCACTGCTGTCTCTAACATAGTTTGACAAATACTAAAGGCCCTTGGTGTACTTGACTGTACAAGTGATTTGGTATTGTTGGCTACTGCTATTGATTCTCAGTGGCTAAAAAAATATTTTTCCAGTAAGAGCTGCTGCCCGTCAGGTCAGTTTTCAGGCTAGAGATGCCTCTGCTGACTCTACAATAATTCAGAAACAACTCTTTGGCGGCAAGAGCAAGAAAACGTTTGATGCTTTGGCCAACATTGTAATAAAAGATCTGTCGCTGTGGTCACTCACAGTAGTAACTGACATCTATTTCTATTTCCGAAGGCAATGTTGAGAATTTACAAAAAGAGTATGTATTTTGTCCAGTTGTTAAGTAATCTCTGATTCCAAATGTTTCATAAAAATCACTATTCATAACACTGCAAGTTTTGGGTTGTTAATTGCCTTTGCTAGAGAGCAAAGTATATAGTGGAAAGATTTGGACTGTGACACCTCCTCTCTTAAGTTGTCCTCTCTTAGAAGGTAGCCCATTAAAATTTAGCAAAATGATATTTAACACGGTCTCTGCTCTTCAGTATTTAACTCAAAGCATTTCCACTGGACTGTACAGAGCTGTAGAGTTTTGAATGGAAATGCAATTATTTTAAGCAAGTTTGCTATCTGCGCTGGCTCCTAGTTTTGGGCTCCAGCTTTGCACACATACAGTACACCATTAAGGTCTATTTTTTTTCTAATTAGCATATATTTAAATAAGAGACAGGCTTTCAACTGATATTACTACTTTTTGATTCCCCATCACTAGTAACTCAAAGTCATAGGCTATTGGCCATTCTTTTTTTTTTAATGCACCAGCAAAAATAGCTCTGAGAGCTTGCAATACACTTATTCACAACAAAGATTTTGACTCATAGCAGGAAAGATCCCAGCTCTAACTAATAACAGTGAAGGCTGCATTCCACTGAGGTCTCCAATAATCCATGCCAGTAAGTCAGCATGTGCAGTAACAGTGGTCTGGTACTGTGACACACAAAATAAGATGCAGCCATTACTAATATTACACCTGAGTTTAAGAAGTCAAAATGATGTGAGACCGTATTAACCAGTTGACATATCGATAAGTCAAGAAAGACAAATTGGTGCTGTTAATTGAAAAACTATATACTGTATCTCTAAATTTGGTGATCAACTCGAGTTCTTTATAGGTTGGGAAGACGTTGCTAGACAAACTATTTTGTAGTCAAAATATACTTTTCATGGATTTTTAACAAAAGATATGCCCCCTGTCTGTCTAGAGACAGATAAGAGATAAGATAAGAAAAGATCACACACTTTTCTTGCACTACATTTCTAAAAGTGTCAGAAAGATGAAAACTTGATTGGCTTATGACCATAAAAGGATTTGAAAATGAGTACAGGTAATCTCCTTCAGGAACTATAATGCTTAGAAATTTAATTCACAGTAACCTCTGCTGAAAGCTTACTACAGCAAAACATATCACAAATAAACTAAATATACTAATACAATTGAGGTTTTTTTCAAAATGTATAGACTTGTACTGTAGAACTTTCACCTTTTATTCACAAAGCATGATATTTGCATTGTGTGCGTGTTGATGTTACAAAATTCTGGTAGACCATACTGCATGGAGGTGTAATGTGAACCTCTGCTTGGCCTCTTACTGATAGCTGCTCTGGATAACAGCATCAGCTGCTGATTAAAATGCAAATGATATTCACAGTGGTTCAGGGTAGAGTGTTTTTGTATTTGGTTTGGGAGTGTGAAAATATGTCAGGGATGTGGAGTTGAGTAGACAATGTTTGAGGAAGATGAGCAGGTCTCTGTAGGCCAGCAAATTGGCAATCTTCTTGATGAGGCCTGCAGTTGTGTTTGTAAATGGTTTTTGCCATAATGTAAATACATGGTGCTGAAAGTTAAATGATACACACGTGTATGCAATAATACACAGCTGATAACAGTTACCGTCCTTAGCTGAAATCAATTGCAAACACGGCAGCAGTACACATGTGTAACACAATTACTTTGTTAGATAGCCGAGCAACAGTTTTATTATTATAAGCGTTTGAATATGTACACATCCCCCCTTCTCTCTGCACTATTAATATAATTCTCCTCCTCGCTGATTTTCTGCATGACAAATTCATGACGCAAGATCACCATTCAACTCTGGAAAGCACAAGATTATTGTAATTACATGGATGCACTCTCCTACCCAAATTAGGAGCATCACATTTGTGACCCCTAAAATGAGAGAGAAATCATCTCTTAGCAACCCATACCAACAATAAAAAACCTCCCAGTTGAAGCAGCTCATGCTGGCATATTAGTTAGGAATGTGCTTTTACTTTCCGCCTGCACAATTTGCATTGTTGGAAAAAGCACCAGGCAGATGGTTCACATTGATTCTTCTGTTCATATAGATGGAAGTCTGAAATGTTAATCCTGAAATATACTGCCAGTGCCAAAGCTTGTCTGCTCCTGGCATTATTGCAAAGACTATATGCAAGATGAAGCCATGCGTTCAGTGTTTAATCACAGTGTTGATTGTAATATAAAACATGTACAAAACAATATGCTTTAGATGTGGAAGTATACATGTGCAAAAATACCATTTATTGAAAGAGTACAAGTTTACATTTTTAATAAAGGTTTCATAAATGTGCATGAATTCTTGTAACACACTTAATTGAAATAAATGAAATTATCTTTAAGAAAAGCAAAAATTGAGATTTGAGAGGTATTTTATTTATTTTTGCAGTGCATCATCTAAACGTCCTTTTTTACCCACATCTTCCAGGTTTGTGAATGCCTGTGGGGATTAGCCCTTTACCCCTGTATGCTAACATTTTGAAGGGCTCTAAAAGCCAGGGCCATGGAGTTCAAACAGTCCCAAGACCCCAAGTGAGCTCCCTGAAGAAAACTTGGGACTCATTGGTTCTGCATTTCCTCAGCTTCCTTGATGGCATTGGACTTTATCATAAGCATGTCACATCGTTGAAGCGGACTCTGCGGCGAGCAGGAGCAGGAACAGGGCATCGTCACTGGGGAGCAGCATTCCCTGATGTAAAAAGGGAGGGGTCAGAGGTGGTGAGTCTGGGATTTGTTTTTTCTATGGGTTTGAGGTGTTTATAATGCTGCACAAAAGAACATGGAGCTATAGAGGCCATCTATCATACTATCATTCACATTTTAGGCTGCTGCATAATTATCCACAGTGAATCAGAGCCTTGGTGTCTCGTTCAAGGATACTGGGACAAGATCTGGGGATGTTAACGACCACATTAACTGGTGCAGGAATTTGGTTGGCCCCAGTAGCGAGGAACAGTGTCATATTCTAATGTATTGCTAAAGCAGTGGCACACTATTTTCTAACTGAGAGTGCTGATTTCTTTTGTCCTTGGGTGTTTGTATTACGTGCTTCTCATTATTAACTTTTACCGAAACCTATTCAAATGTTATGAGGAAGGTTAAAAGGGGTCATTTCACTAGAAAGATAAAAATGCCCCAGGTTGACGGGCAGAGTACTCTATTTTGCTGTGTTGTTTGTGGTCCACAGGCTTAAGTCAATCACCATTATCCAGTGCCTGCCTCATTTGCTCTTTGCTGCTCCCTCTGGTGTTTGTCTTCCCTCCTTCTTGACCACCTATCAACAAACATGCTGAGATAATGTAACTCAATAGAAGTTGCAATAGTAAAGGGGATTTATTCAGAACTTGGGGTGAATCATGAAGATGCTTTCTCTTCCTCTTGGCTTGCATGCTGATTAATGGATGAAGCAGATTTTATCTACTTTATTATTAACTTCTCTCCCTCCTTGACTCTTCTGCTCCCTCTCCATCTTCCTCTCACACATTCCCAGAGTCTTACCTCATCTAATGAAGATGTGCCTCCAATTTTTATTGTCAGGCCTGTCTTTTCTTCTCTCCAAATAGCTCCCTTGATGATGCGTGTTTCTTAAATAAACCCGATTTCCTAGATGCTCATTTTTCCCCATTAAAGTCCCACTGTGTTTGTCTGAATGCATTTCACATTTTCCCGTTCCTGGCACATAGACTTGGATCAAGTTATTTACAAATAGTTGTCTGATCTATTGTAAGCTACACAGAAGCAACACATATTTTTTTCCATGCAAGCCAATAAAATGCCTGTCAGAACGTTGAACACCATAAAACTCGCAATCAAATATTAATTCTTTCCAAACAACCCAACAACAGACGTTGGTTCAAACTTTCAAATCATGATTGGCACAAAGTTGTGCATGAAAATATGAATATATTAGCAAATCTATCATGTAAAATAACAAAAATATCTTTTACATACCAGAAGTCTGTGTTTATGTAGGACCCCATCACTCATATACACATAAAGAAAATTGTTTTTTTTTACGAAGTAATAATGGGTTAGAAGTGTACTTCCCAAGATAGAAGGTTTCTATTGTGTCCACTGGTTGCTGCTCAAAATGGCTTATCTTTAATGTGTTACATCAGAGATTTACATTTTTTACAGCTTAACAACACAAAATGAGCATAATATTTAGTGTTGCAAATTAAAATTGTGCCCACAAGTGATTACTAAATGAGTACAGGATAGTTAAACATTATTGATAATGGCATTTGCTCAAAGATAAAATATTCAGGCACAATGAGAGACTTCATCAAGCTTTCCTGCTCAACTACATCTCAAAACCATTTAGTTGCTGCTCTAATTACAGTGTTTACTCAGTATCTCTAACATGGAAATGTTGCCTACTAATCATAAAAGGCTTACTAAAGAGCAGCAACACAAGACAGTATTTTATGACGCATAAAGTGGTAGGTGTGTTGCAGTTAAGGGTTAATGAAGTAGAAAGATTTGGTTTGGATCAGCGATCTAACTTTAATCTCCACTTAGGCTTGTAGATGTCAATAATGTTGATACATGACTTATAAATACATTTAATAGATGTCACTGCTTTCATGTGATACTGTGGGACTTGTCATGATCGTCTAAATCCTGTCCATCTGGTACCATAAAGCGGTTGAAGTAAATGTTGACAGTTATTTGCAAATAAAGTATTTGATCCAGCTCTGCGTGCTGGTGTGTGGTGTCACTCTGACTACCTCCGGACACACACACACACGCAAAGCGAGAGAGACTCTCACTTTGTGTGAGTCTCTCTGTCTCTCTCTAGTTTTGTGTCTTGGGTTACAGGGTAACTGGAGCTGTGTTAGTGTGTGGCGTTCCTCAATCCCCCAGAGGACCTCAGCTCCATGTTATGGTTTCCATCAGTCTTGTGCAAAGCTGGAAAGAAGGTGTGCGTGTGTGTCCATGTAGGTCTCTGCGTGTGAGTTATTTGTAATGGAAGTTCAGACTGGCCAATGGTTGCCTGTTATTTCTTAACCGTGATGATTCAGTTGCTTTACTGTAACAGTTTGAGACAGAGGTTGTGCTTGACAAATGCAGCAAGTCAACAGGCTGATTTAAAGTGTTAGTTTGTATCCGTGATATTTCACATCAACATATGACCTCATTCACTTACTTCTGACCTCTAACATTTTCCCTCGACCTCTTTTCACATTGCATATACAGTGATACTGTCTCTGGGTTTTGTTAAATGAAAATATGTGTGTACAGTCTGCTGCCTGATATTATATGCGGCCAACTATAGGCTGCGTGAAAAAACTGATCTCAACCTTTCACTATCAATGTCATCCAGTAGATGTTGGAGCTTTTAAGTCACCACCGATAAAACCTGAGTAGGTGATGAAACAACAAACAAAAAAGCACTCTGGCCTCTGCTTTTAACATGCTGCAGGACTAAAGGTGTGGTGGGCCTCACACATGTGGGAAAATTACTACTTCTCTTTCTGTTTATCATAGACTTTTAAAAGAGCAGGGGGACCAGAGAGAGTGCTTCCAGTTTCACTTTTTGACCAACCTTGTATATGTTCTATAATGATAGCAAGGTTTTATTTTTCATAATGTATGTAATGTGTAATGTAACATTTTTAAGCACAAGCTCTCTCTCCAGTGAGCGCCCCCCCTCTTTCTCACTGTTCTTCTCCAGTTGGTCGAGTTCCCACCCCAACACCTGCCACTCACTTTGATGGACCATCTACCTTGAAACAGCATGTAGCCAAGAGACTAAGAGTAACAAACAACTCAAAAGCAAATGCAGGAAATCAGCAATAAAATGCCAATTATCTCCAGGTTTTTCAGCTCCACTGTACTTTCGTCATGCAGCTGCTGTTGTTGCAGTAACCTCTTGGAGCCTAATAGCCACAACTCAGCTTATGACTGACTAATGGTTTATGCTCCAGAACATCCTAAACATTATTAAAAGATCAGTTTCAGACAGACAGATTTAAGCATGTAGACAGGGTTACAGAGAGAATAATGTGTAAAATATGCTGTTTATGGATATTTTCAGGTCGGAGACATGTAACTCCCACGTTGCATTGCAGCATCATTGCTGTGACTGAGGATTGGACAAAATCCTTTTAAAATGTCTAAGGTATTTTATAGCAATGTCTAGGACATCTTGGCAGCCTGCTGAGCAATGAGAGACAACTCTTTTTTTATTTCTGTATTTTACGGTTTCTGAGAGCTCAACACACCGCACACATGCAAATAGAGAGAACACAACCAAATACAGAAACGCTGCAAGTATCAGAGATGACAACCAAAACTCTTTCCAGGAGACACTAAAAAGTGATGTGCTCAGCTGGGATAAGCTTGTTCTTGTCATGGTTTGCGGCGCCAAGTCATTGAAATTAGATATAGATACCTATAAATCTCACACACTGGTCCTTAAAAACACACCCGAATCTCATGCAGAATCTACCAGCTCCTCATTGGAGGAAGTTACAGCAAGCCATGTCCCAGCCATGTCTGTTCTGTTGTCATCTGTGTTAGTTGCATTTCCTGGATGTGTTTTTCCTAAATTCTGCATGTGTTGCTGAAGATATTTTCTTCATTTGCTTCTGTTGTGTTGTGTGTTGTTTTAAATAATATTGGTCTCAAAACAGTAAATGATAAATATGAAATAATAATGTTTCCAAGATGCTTCACAACCATTGGCTCATTCTCAGCTGCGTGCCAAGCAATGTCCAACCATTAACGCAGGTGCATGAAACTTTTTACTTTTGATAATGGTTTGTGACCTCATACAGTCCTTGTATTGGATGACTAAATGGTCAAGTAATTAAATCATCAGGGTGCGTCCTGTTGCCTGTGGTCATCACTTGGTTTGTCAGTGAAACATTACTTTGGAGGACAGAGGCAGAGTTTTTAAGCCTTTGCTGTTAGATCACAGACACTTCAACTTTTCAACTCACCCTGCGGGTGCTTTCATTCATTGCTTGTGACATGTTTTGGCTAGTTAATGTTACAGGCTGCGTCTGCTATGGCTGCACTGCTGTAAGCTATTTCTTGCTTTGCTGTGCTGTTGCTGCATTAATTATCCGTCTGTATGGTTCTGCATGCTTTCAAGTGATGTCATGCTGTTTAATCTCTCTGTATTCATTTGCATTGGGAAGAAAGTGTCAAGTTAATAGTCAAGCTAATTTTCTTGTGGTTTCATCTGGCACTGCCTTGCTGCTTTACCCAAGATGATAATTTGAATACTTCTGCAGTGGCTGAATTGATGATGGGCATATTTACCCCTGGTAGTTTGAAGTTGTTTCTTGAGTTTTCTGTGAGCTCATGTATGCTCTTTAGCTCATCACTCAAGAGTATTAACTTTATTCTACTAAAACTATTTTTATGGTTGTTATATCATAATCGAATATAACTGAGCTCCTGTTTACTAACAATTTGTTTTGCTGAAATAGAGGAGATGATGCCTGCTCAAGAGCAACATGTCTTTCTCTCCATAACATTTTAGTATTTCCATAAAGATACTATCAATATCTTCATAATGAATACTGAGATACTTCTAAGATGATATGGGCTTGTTAGCATTCAAGGGAAATCTTTTATTATTGCTTCTATTAGGTGGAACATTTAATTTAGGATATTTTTCCTTGAAGTCAGTATCCTGCCACACGTTCATCCGAGGACAGCCAGGATGTTGTATTAGCTTCACCTCAGATGAGAAGGGCTTTGCTAGCATTCAAGGGACATGCTTGTTGTAAAGATTCAGGATGGCAGCTCACAGTGGCTCTGTTGTCTTGGGAATTTTAATGCTAATACTTATTAAGTAGGGAGCAATCATTTTGTTTTGGGGGATTAACTCTCTCAGCAGAATTCCTTGACATAAGTGTCTCTGACAGAAATGAAGCACTGTTAGTTCAAGCAGAGCACTGAAGTCACACTTTAGTATTGGCTGTTGCAGTGATTGGCTCTTTCACAGCTGTCTGGGCAGTAACATCCAGTTATAACCATGCAGGTGTAAGCTGTGGACATTATAACCTGATAACAGTGTTACTCTGCTGACTGTGCTCTTGCCAACTGCTGCAGCTCCCTCCACCACCCTAACCTCCTCCTTATGTGGTATTTTGTATTGTTGATTTAATTAAGATTTAATGCTTATGTCTGTGTTTATTAAGAGGAATTGGCCCTCTCAGCAATATCCTTGTTGCTGCTCAAATTCTTTGGGAGCTTCCTCAAATAACAGACCCCTTTTCCCACCAAAATTAACCGCCATTTAATATAAATAGTCAATTTCTTGACTCTCTGACTAAAGTTAAATTTAATTGCAAGGAACCCGTAGTCTGAAATGCAGCAAGTGCATTTTTTATGTTTCTTTCAGCAACATTATCATTACTATTATTGCAATGAAACTTGAGGTTAGGCAAGTAATGGGTTGCTGTTATTGCAATAACACTTGTAGCACATGAAAACATCTTAAATCCCCTGTGACCTCAGTGTCACATGACCCACATGACATGTGTAAAACTGCAGCAGCCTGGGCCCTGACAGCCGGTGTGGCCAGCTTTGTTGTGGTCATCGTTGACAAATCAAAGTTCTCTGTTAAGTCTGCGGTTTGCAAGGTCAAGGGCTCGATTGAGGTTTGTCTCTCAGAGGATTAAGACAGCAGAACACCCTCCTTATTTTTCAAAAACGGATGGCGTGCTAATCTGAGAGTTCCCTCTGTGATCTTGTGACCACAGTTTTGAGGTCGAGGTAGCAGGCCACTGAATTGCTCCTGGTTAAAATAAGTTTAACCCCCTGAACCCATGTGCAAGCTACCACTTCCCCAGATGAAAAGGTTTACTTAGTTGTGTATAGAGCACCTGGCTCTTCAGAAGTACTGGAAAAAATATTACACATTTTGAACATTTCAAAATATTTAAGAGAATACATACTGATACAATGAGGCACAATAACTTAAAAACAAGTGACTAAACACTGCTTCAAGGTATTTGCTATTATTATTCTCTGGAATTAGTGGCAATAGTGTGTGTTTTTTTTAAAGAGACTTTGTTGGTTTGTGAAAATGTTTGTAATCTTTGGCGAGATTTTAATCATTTCACAGTCCTATAATATAGATTTAATTTCAAAACCAGAATGTTTAATGTTTTACTTCTTATTTTATTTGATTCTAATTTCATTTGCCAGATTTTTACTTATCGTGGTGCTGAATTGTTTTAATCTTGATGTCCACATGTAGGATTACTATGTACTAAATTGTCTGCACTGTCAAACTTCAATAACGAGCATATTAAGCATATTTATCTGTGACCAATGGGCCTTATAACTAGAAGATATTTTAACTTGTGAAAGCAGAGAAAGCACACATGAAACTAATAACTCCACTAAACTTTTTGTTGTTGTTTTTAACCATGTTGTCTTAATTTAAGATGACTACTTTCCCTCCACTGTGGTTCATGTCACTGCTCACTTCACAGTTGGCTTGTGGCGGGTGTAGACAGATGTGCTACCTCCATAACACATGGCATTACCGGCCACTTCTTTTCGCCTGCCAGCAAGGCACTTCACTGATCAGGTGTAACACTCTGGAGGCTCACTTTGTTACCCCCTGAGAACCTACTGCTGAAAATACCCCAGTTAATCAGTAGGAGTCACTAGTGCAGCAATCCCTTAAAGGTGTCCCACCTTCAAACATGCATGACAAGAAAAGGTAGTGAGAATTAAACACAGGGCCTCTACGAGTGAGCGAGAAGTCAACCTGTAAGCCACCTGTACACCTCTCAGGGATGGCTCTGCTCCATTTAGGTATGCCAGTGAGCCATGCCAGTGAGCAAGCTTGAAAATTAGCAGGGAATATGTCTACTGTAAGTGGAATGTAGTCATTACGAATGTAGTGTGTATGAAAGGCTATCTGAGCGGTAGGCTTTCTCTTAGATACTGTACAGCTGTGTTATTTAACTTTAAATCTAATGAAACTCTCGCTCCTGGCATTGATCTAGCTAATGCTATGCAGTATTGATACAAGAATTCTCATCTTTCTTCCACATACAGACAAATGGATGGCTGGCTGAATATACACAGATTGCCAGTGGAGGTCTGGGTAGATGCATCATCCATTGTCATATTGCCATAATTTATGGGTGACAGCAGAGATATGATCAGAGATGTGACAGAGTAAATCGGATTCCCAAAGGTCACTGGCAAGGTCTAGGGGAGGGGTTCATTATAGCAGATTTTATCGATGTCCTTCAATCATGTTTGTGTGTGAACGTGTTTGTGTCTGTGTGTGTGTGTGTGTGTGTGAGTGTGTGTGTGTGTGTGTGTATGTGGTATGTGAGAGCAGGGACAGTGAGTGGAGACCAAAGAAGGGACATGGGAATAAAGATGAAGAAATACCACAGTATGTGGATAGTGAACCGTCTGAACTGCTTGTGTTTACAGTAACTGTTATGATGTTTCCTTGGTGGCTCAAAATGTGCGTGCTTGTCTGTGTGCCCTTGCGTGTTTAGTTGTAGGTATATTCATCTGCTTTTTTTGCTCTGTGCACAGGGCAGACTGCCAACAACTGTGTGGTGAACAACATGTGCTGGTTGCACATATCTGTGTGTGCGTCTGTGCTGTGTTTTCCTGAGATGGAAAGAGGAAAGGATTTGGACCACTGGCGGAGGGCAGCCTAATTCCTTCTCCCTCTCCTGGCCTTGATTCCCTTCGCTTGCAAGTGTGACTGCAATTTGCGCGCTGTCTTCATGTTCAAATTTATGACCTCTTCTAGCTTTGGTGAACAAAAGAGGGGATTGAAGGCAGGAGGATCCACTGGGCCCCATCGAGCCCAGTTCCTCTGAGCGCCACTTAATTGATGCCAGATCTTCTCAGGGGCCAATCCTAAATGTATCAGGGGGAAGGAGGTGGATCACTGGAGAGTAACATACTCCATACGATCACGATGTGGAATTAAGCGTTGGCATGAAAATCCCAGAACCCATCCTCTCTGCTAAGCACTGAAGCTACACAGTCTGTGCCTGCTGCACGGAGACAATCACCCTGGTAATGCATTTGTGCATTTTTGAGTGTGTGTGCATGTGCACGAGGCTGCGCAAGGGCTTTCTCACAAGTGTCAGTGCCTCACTGTGGCGTGAGTAAGTAGGGTGTTGACCCCATCTATCCCTGGAGAGCATATGGATGCAATCACAAAGAGTAAGGGAGAGGGAGGGCAAAAAAATAGAAGAGCTTGAATAGGAAGAAAGTGAGAGGGTAAAGGAGAAACTGAGAGAGAGAGAGAGAGATGGTGAGAATAAGAGAAGAGAGCTAAATTGGCGCTGGCTTCTGTATTTGGAAGACAGAAAATCTCTCTAATTCCTTGTTCTTACTTCCCTTTATGGATTTGCCAGTAGAGAGTTTTGGTTAAGTCAGGCTGTGATGGTTTCCTCACCCACTCTTGTTAAGAAGGCGAGGGATGATTGCGGTCACTTTGATTCCACTTTTTGGACAAAGCCAGTAGCTAATTAGCACGAAAATAGCACAATCCCATCCTTGTTTAAAATTACAGGAAACAATAACTTGGTGGTGCCTGCCATATGTATTGTGTGTTTATGAGGATCTGTTTTCACAGTGAGAGCAGCAGGGAAGAATGAGAGAAGCGTGCTCGACTGACACACATTTGGAGTGTAATGGAAATGATTGCCCCAAATGATCAGCCATAGTTTCACTCCAACTTTTAATACATAAATTCATGGCAGCCATCATTCCTAATCGTGACTCTTTCTGGCACGTTGTCACACATGCAGCAGCCCTACATCCCTCCAGTGTGATTCTGTTCATTTAGTCTGATAAACATCTCAGCGTTCTCAGAGTCCATTACTTGCAATTTACTTCTCCCTACGGCATGTGGACACAGGCAATTCTTATTGAAGTTACCTCACACGCTCGCCCGTCTGAGGCTGCAGGCTTCAGTTTACCAGAAAGAGAAGTTGTTAAACTGACTGACTAAGTAATCACTAGAGAGATACCTTAATTAGTGTATCAGTGTAAACATACTTTAAGCCAGTTGTGCTTTGAGATTATTTTGCTACATTAGCCAACATCCCCCCACCCCTAACCACTACAAATTATAGTCTTTTTCCCCCCATTTATGTTAGTACTTTGATTTTATGATTATCAATCAACACCATTCGCTAATTTGTCAGCAAACACAAGCTCTAATTATGTCCTGTCACACTCAATGAAACATTCCCCGACTCTGTTTTTAACTCACATTTCAAGCCTGACTCTATCTGAACTAGTGCAGCTACAACAATGAACTACAGTCCTTTTTTTGACTGCTAGGGTCTCTTAAAAAAAGTGACTTGTTTTGGGGCTATTTGCATGTCAGAGTCTGAGGAGAAAATCAATGATGCTAATTAGTGTTCCACAGGCAGACTTTGCTGTGCGCTGATTACTCTGAACTAAGAGCCAAGGGATTAGGGTGGACTTGCCTCACAGACTCGGGAGGCAGAGGAGCTATTAATTAGAGAGCTGTTTTATGTGTGTGTGTGTGTGTGTGTCTGTGTAGGAGTGTGTGGCTGCTTGCACATGTGGGTCTGTAAGAATGTACCATTATTCTGCCTCAGCCTTTCTTTGTTTAAAAGCCCAGACCCAATAAACACTTCACTGTGCAGAGCTCTACTCACGCATCTACGCACTCCTGTATGTTGATGCATTGCAAACATTTACCTGCCAGAAACAGTAGGGTCAAGCAGGAGGCCCTCCAAAGTACTGCTCAAGAGGAGAGGTGTGTTTACATATGTGATTATCGCTTTGACCTCTCACCCTACGCGGGGCCATTTGTAATCCAAACAAAAGAAGGCACCCCGCAGATTTTGTGGCGCTTCACAACACACCTCATAGGACCAAAGAGGGAAGGCTCTCCACTCCTCTCAAAGCACCTTGCTACCTCGGAGGTCACATGTTTCCCATTGAGAACAGTTTACTTCCATCGAAACTTATTTCCGTAAGCCTTTGATTCAAACCAGAGACAAAGGAGGCTCTCATTCTCTCTTGTGCTTTCCCTTTTCAAAAACTTCCATCCTGAAATGATCTGCACCAGCAGGAACTTTTGAGGTTTTTTTTTTTTTTTTCCATTCCCTTACATCCATTGCTTTCCAAAAGGTGTATTGAAGGTTATTTTACACTTCATTATAACTAATGGAGCCCAACGCATGACATGTGGGATGGTGCAGGACTGGCAATGAGAGGAGGCATGTTCGCCTTACAGAGCAGATTGGGTTTACATATTTATTCCCACTTGCTCAAAACCAGGCTGCTTTTAAATAGGGTTTGGATTTCACAGGCCGCTTCAACTAACCATCTGTCTGTCCATTTGAATTAGACGAGCCCTAATCACCTCAAAGTTTGACAAATTTGATAATGTTGCCGTGCTCGGATGTGTTGTGATAGGCTTTGCACTTCAAAAGTATCCCTTTCGTTCTCACGGGTCGTTTCGTTTTGTTCTCCCTAGTCTGATCACACTCAGAGCTGCGTTGTGTTCAAAGGATGCAGTCATTCCTCAATGTTGAGCACTGCAGCAATGTCAAAACCTCTATGTGGAACAGGGATATTCTTTATTGTAACATTTTCATGTGGCTATGTTGTGTCTATATATATATATATATATATATATATTTCTGTTGCACGTTTGACATTACCCACAAAAACAAAAACCCGCAAACCCACTCACTTAATATGTGATTTTTATTGCCTTTGTTTTTTCTCATTAACCTAGTTGGTCAATAGCTATAGTGTTTGGAAAGCCCAAGTACCTCCCAGTCAGTTTAACCAAGTCAGATAGTCCATGCAGAGATATTTTGCATGCAAATACTTCTCCCTCTCCCTCTACTATTGTTCACACTTAATTCTACATGCATTTAAACCCCCCCACATTTGGCTTTGCAAAAAGTAGATATTTTAGCGCGTCAATAGTTATTCAAATTGCACGGTTGCCTGGAAAAACATTCCAAGTCTGGTGTAAAGTGAAGATGGAATTGAGTTTGTGAAGTGTATGAGCTTGCAGAATGCAAATGGATCAGTTGATAGAAAAATCTTTGCCTAAGCCAAAATTGTGTTTGTTTTCTCCTTGGTTTTGCCCGATTATGTAGAGAACTGAATGGTAAATCAATTGTTTGTTGCAACAAATTATGATTTTATCTGCATACCTACAACATGCTATTTTAGAAAGACATCTAATATGAATGGGCTTTACTTTAATGGCATTACGTCTATCTTGAGATAACTCCAGAAGTCTAATTTAAATCCCATGCAGGAAAAACAAACAGAATATGTGATCACTCACAAAGTTCTCTATAAAAGCCAATACGGCAGCAGCAGCCTCACACAGGATGAAGTTGCTACAGTAGTGCATCTGAGCAGTGGAACTACTTTGAGTAAGAGTGGATGAACCTCTCTTTGGCTGTGAGTCTGTGGTTATGGGATTTTCATAAGCAGATTGAGATGCTTTTTGATGTCTCAGTGCAGCTGCACCCCATGGTGAGGTGGTGAAGCTACAGGGAATCGGCTCCAACACCCACTGAGAGGGAACGCATCTGTGCTACACAAAGGAAGGAGGTGAAGGGAAAACAATAAACAAAGTTTAATTGTTTTTGAAATAGAAGACCTTGGATTGCAATGAACATGAAGTGATTCAAGTGAGTCTGAAACCAATGATCCAGGGGTGTGCTTTTCCTGAAGCATAAAAGTCAGAAAATCATTCCTCAACTTGAAATCTTGTTTATGGCAAAGTAAGTCTTTAAAGTATTATATTAAGGATAACACACAATGCAGAATTTCTAAATACTTTTGTGATAGTGTTTCAGTCTTCTTTTTATTCTTCTCCCAGTCTGTTGGACTTTCTTCAGGACTTTATTGACACTTCAACAACATATTAACACACAACACATAATGAGGAAACTGAGCTTTTTTTTATATACTATATCAATTTATCTTCCACAAGGTAATCCCTTGGCTAATCTTTAAACATTTTCTCATCGAGGATCCATTTTCTTGTCACTTGCACTGTTTCACGACGGACTTCAGTAGCATTTGATAGTCTTCGTATCACCAAAAGGGAATAAGACAGAAATTCGGAGGAGGTTTGGTGAGTATTACTTCTAATTGAATTAGTCCTCCATTCCCTTTAGGCATACCCCATTTAAACATTAGGCAATAGTACTTGTGTCACATCCAGAGGCCCTCCCTTAGCGGATGGGATGACGCTTACTCAATAAGGCCGGTATTAAAGACTTAGAACTCACACACCCTTAATTGTTTTCACCCTGCTTTAATAAAAGATGTTATTAAAAAGGGAAAAAAAAACTTCTCTGAGTTGGCGTCTTCTCTGTAGAAACTCTGCTATGTTTGCATTTTGCCAAGATGGTGGAGATTATCTCGGAGGGCCCATTTTAACTAAAAGCGTAGAAACAATATTCCAATTACAGAAAACACACAGGAGGAAAGGGAGATGGGACAAAAATATAACCATTTACAAAGGCCCGCACTATTAAGGCCACCTTGCGACTAAATTGAATTTATTACAGGTGATACGTGAGTGGTTGGGCGGTACAGATAGTTTAACTTTTACAGGATTTTCCAAGGGCCTGTAGAGAGGCACATTTTGTGTCTGTGTTCTTCACGCAGCATGGTGTAGACTTCATATTGAGTCCCTGCTGAGGTGTTACTATAGATCTCAGTTTGGACGTCCACTTGATAGAACCATTTCCTGCTCTTTTAAAAGTTCTTTATTCTATGTGAACAAGATGTAAGTCCAGGATCTCTGCTTTTAGGGAGTAGTATAAACAAAATCCCCCTTTTAAACCCCAGTCAAAAGCTTCACATGACTGTCTACATTGAAGGAGATCATGAATATACAGCAGCACAGTCACATCCCAGTGGACATAAAGTCAACACAGACCTTAATCCAACTGCCAAACGGAACCAGGGTGAGTTCTGTGTGCATGTGTGTGGTAGCGTTGGCTTTGGTTGGCAAAGGTCGTGGCATTGCTCCCATCAGGTCATGGCGTGTCTCCCATCAGAGAATGAAGGGAGGGAAAACAAACAGAAACGGACAGAAAGATGAAGAGGGGACCCAGAGAACATAGTAGACAGAGGGAGGAATAAAAGTTTTTTTCTGGATGTTTATTTGAACATGGCATAGAAGGGGAGGAGGTCACTGTGGGATTTAAGGGTGGGGAGTAATACAATCAAGATGTAGTCAAAGACCCCTGCTGAGTTTGGTCACTTCATCTCAGTAAGGCACCCGAGAACTGAAACAGGAGGACACTGTTTGTCTATTCACACACACACGGAGGAAAGTTGGCCTGCCACAATACATTATCACATGAAATTTGTGTCGTTTGTAGTTTTAATTCATGGGGTACATTATTGTATTAATAGCTATTCGCAGAGAGGTCAGTTGTATACTAGGGGTTTATTTTTTTTCAAATAAATAATTTTTTTTGAGTAATTGATAGCAGAAAATGCAAACCAATCATGTATTGTTTTAACAGTGAGGCTCTATAACCCTTATTGTATGAAATAGCTCAACATCTAAACTTGAATTATCTTTTTTTGAATTATTATTATTCATTCGTGGTTCCCAGATGATGACTCTTAACTTTTGGTCAATTATGGGGGCCATGAATTTTTGAATGAATTGTTCATCACTTTGGTGACTTTTCATCACCCTCAGCTGTACTTTGTGTTGATTTCTAATATTAGCATGTTAACATGGCACACTTAGACAGCGAACATGAAGTACATATCCTCACAGAGGATAGTAAGCATCTTAAATACTTGCATATATTTTCCTAAGTAGAATGATTGATGATGTGGGCCTCATTATAATGGTGTTGCAAACTCTCATTCTAACCGGTTCCATTGATGAGCAGTATTCTCCCATTTTTCTCTCTTCTCAGTTAAGACAGCATACTACTTAAAATGCATTGTTAATATTGCTATCCTGTATTACATTTCCCCTCGCAACCCTGTGCCTCAGATTGATAGGTGGAAACAACTGCATCCATAATCACGCCTATTAATCCAATTCTTGACTGCTTGACTTTGCGCTTGATTTGTGTACTACCATGTCTCGCATTTCATCCAGCATACATTTAGCTCTGTCTGAGCCAACTGTGTGTTCACCCTTTGCCTGGTGCTCATCTCGTGTTTTGGTCCCAGGGTGAATGCATTATTTATTAGATGTTAAGGGCTTCATTGCGAACTTTAAGTGGCAGTGTGTTGTATTTGCTTAATGAATGGGGTTAGAGGAGATCAAAGCTGGAAATATGACAGATGAAGGGGAGGGGTGGACGCAGAGATTTGGCTTGTCTGATTTAATTGCCGCGTTGCATGAAGAAATCTCATCAAGTCAGATTTTGAAGTTCAAGCTTGGTTTCAAGCTCTGTGAGAGAATCTTTAATGGTCTGAAAAGAAAATTGTCTTTACACATACATCAAGCTTAAATATTAAGATTTGTTTCATTGCACATGGGCAACTGCTTTTAAATTGTTTTGGTGTTTTTTTTTAAAAAGAGGGTTATTAAATAACTAATTACATTTATCATCATCCACCACAGTGAGATCAGGCAGACTAATAAGACAAATCACTATAATGAATATTATTTACCCCTATACCACGCAGATTATGTTAACATGGGGACATGTACCGTAACATTCAATGGTACTGATCAGAAATCCAATCAAACCAACACAAATACTCCATACTTAAAACAACTGTTATTATTATTAATTATTTTACTTTTTTTGCATTTATTGCAGCACCACATTTTCACCACAGTTATAGCTTAGAGTATCAAATGACCCTCTAACAGTAGTAAAACCCATGACCTCATTATAGCAAAGCTTCCGCAGCAGAAAAAAAACTTTTCCGTATACGCTGTGCTAAAAGTCCTTGTCTTCATGGCGCCTCTGAAGCTAGTTCACTAGCTAGCCACTCCTCTTTTCTCTCTCCACAGATCATTAGCAGTCATGCTCCTGGTCTTTGAAGTCTGTGAGGTCTGCTGTGTCTGTCATAGCCATGCAAATCCAAGGGACAACCCCAGCCACCTGTTCTCAGAAACATCTGTCCACAGGCCAAGGCTTTACTCCGGCACCGTTCAGCTGCCTTATTCAACTCTGATCCTCAAAGGGCTAGAGGATGGCAAAGGCGCTATTTTTAGTGGCTTGCTTGATATTCTAGTGAAGACCTTATGCCCGTTAATGAATATAGGTTTCAGTATCGATGCAGACAGAAATTTGTTACTTAGCAAAATGTGTTCTCACTGCTCTGACATTTTTTTTTTTTGCCTGCTTTGAAAAACTATAGTATATTTACTATATATAATAAACTTTTATTTAAGTAAGAAACACGACGTAACTTTTGTACATTTTGTAATGCGCAATCATTCTGTTTCCTACTATTCTAATATAATGAAATCATCTGTTTTTATTTTAATATATATGATCTGGATGACTCTAAGCTTGTCATGGATCTCCATTGCTTGTGTAGATTATAATGATTCACTCTAAAAGAAATAATAGAGACCTCATTGTTTAGAGAAAGTAGTTACAGACCAATTAGTATCCCATCAACACATATGTGTTATATTGCTTTTAATGAAGTCCTTTGTCTGCAAGCTGCAATACATCACCAGCCTTTCCCTACCCTCAGTACCCCGAGACTCCTAAAGCCTGGTGTCTGTCTCAGTTGATGAGAAACTAGATCAGAGCACTCCAGGTTTCTAAGGTAGGTTCAGCTGCAGAATGATGAAGTTAAAGTTGTAACAATCTATTAGTGCTTAGATTACTACTATTACCATTTTCTGTCTCACTTGGTGTGAGAGTCAGCATGAAACTAAAATTCCAGTACTCTATGCCCTCTCATGGGAGTCTCCCAGGAAATATTTGATATCTCAGCCATCCACTTGGTCTTTTACAGACTGTGGCACCTGGCATCCATGATGAACTTGCCACCCAGTATTCAGGAAGCAGGGCAGAGTGACGTAAGAGCCGGGCAATGGCTATCCGTCCAGAACTGCACAGTGATTTTGCCAGTTTCCACCAAGGGACAGATTGTTTTGCATGTTCCTCTTTTTCCTGACAGCCGTACTTTGGTAGGAGACCACTGAAAATTAACCCGGAGGATATGTGCCAAGGGATGTGGGTGGAAACCTGCCTTTTGATTGGCTGCCAACCGGATGGCATGTTTGAATTCAGAATTGTAATAGGCCACCTGGGAAGTTGTTAGAGAGGATTGTGGGGGTCCTGGTGATTGTCCATCATGACTTTGGGCTCAGGTTGAACTAAACCAAATCTGCTAGAAAACAAGTGAAAATAGTAAGATGTTATGATTATTTATGCCTGGCTCTCGAAGGGACCCTGAGGCTAAACTGAAAACACACACCTTTCCGGATCTTGTGGCCACACTTGGAATAAAGTATGCAGTGTAGCAGAGTTTATTGTAACGCCAACATCAGGAATACATTATTTAACAAAGGCTTTGGAGAAGAATACAAATACAATGATAATTCCCCCATCGTCCGTGCAGTATATTTTAAACAGATTACTGGCACAATTAACAAAGCCATCCCTCAGGGGGCTGCGCTACTTCTGACCCAGCAACAGCAGGACACCAAGCATCTGTCAACAACGTATGTGAAGAAATCGAATCCTCAAGAATAAAGTGTATGCTGTCACTGTACATTATACAACTTGAAAAGCAAAGTAAAACAATGCAAGGCAAATGCAAAGCAACTCTAGACTCAAGCAAAGAATTGGTGGATTGTTGGACGTGGTGAAACATTGCCACGACTCTGTTACAGTAGCTCAGCACTGTATGTGACTGTATGCGAAGTCTTGGGAAAGTTAGCAGCTGTGGAGCCTCTCCCTCTACAGGGGGATGGAGATCAGTGGACTGTGTAAGAGTAGCTGTGCATGAGGGGGAGACCTGCTGATCCAGGTGTTGAATGCTGCCTGGCACTCTGACAGCTGAAGGGAAAGAGAGAGCCTACGCTTTGATGCACACCGAGATTTTGTACGGATACATGCACATGCATAGCCGACAGGAAAACACACATGCAATAGTCCCGACATACACACACACACACAGACACAGGCAGTGTTGTGCCACAGTTTCCACAGGATGCATGCTGCATTATCCTGCCAACCATTCATTTGGAAATGCATGAGACAGAAATTCCTGTTGGGTGTTGTGCCAGAGTTTATGGCTCAACACTGTACAACTGTCCTCCGTGTCTGTGATTTGAGCTATGATGATGAATCAAAGCTCAGGCAACACCCATTTGAAGTTAGCCTCACATCTCGGGAGCAGCAGATCTGTTGTGAGCCAATTACAACAATGTGCCTCGGCCCATTGTACATTCTCTCACAGCTCAAATCTGTGAGGAACAATTCTCAGGCCCAGAGCTAGTTGAGCCTCTGGCCCCATCTGTAAAGAATATGACTGTAACTGCAACCAGCCTCACACCCCGTTGTGTTTAAGTTGTAGCCATTTTAGAATGTCAGACTCCCCCATTTTATATATTTTTTTTAAATTATAGAATTGTCCAGTTTTGTTTGAATTAAATTCTTTTTACATTTAATCAACTCTATCTTTTATATTTTAATACCAAAAATAGCACTTTTACCACTTTGTTTTCATTAATTTTTCAGGCATCTGTTTCAGCCAGTCCCTTTTATCCAATGAATTTGGAACAGTTTTTGTTTAATTTGAATGATTTTTTAAAAAAGCAGTAAGAAAAATACAAAAAAATTAGGGAACAGTAGAACTAATTTTACCCTTTTTTTAACCCTTGGTAATCATTACACAGCTCCGTTGATCACTTTGGGAAGACTCATCTAGATTAGTAAGGTTAAATCAAACATGTGTCATGCTTTGAATGTTTATACAGTAAGATTATTTAAAAATGTTTTTCTGACAATTATTTCCCCAATTAATCAATAGTCTTAAGGTTTATGAAATGGCAGAAAATGGGGACAGAAGTTATCAATATTTCCTACCCAAAGTTGCTTAATTTCCTACCAACCTTCGCAGACAAAAATCAAAAGCTTGACGGTAAATGACTCAGTTGGCACCAATTATGTGAGGTTCCATTATGGCCTAGTTAGCAGGCTGTGATTTAATGCAGTCCATTCTCCACACATGTATGACCACAAATGCATTGTTATGTTTACCCTAGCATTTCATTTCCAATTAAACACTAAGTCACAGAAGGCTGACTTTCGCTTAAAATGATTTTCCTGACTTAATTTTTGATCTTATAATGATTCCACGGAATGACTTTAAGCTCATTACAATTTGCTTTATTACACATTACAAATGCATTTTCATTTTCCATGTCTTCCATATTTCCACATTACGCTGTCCAGATCTTGTGAGGCGATTGCAAAGTAGGCTGTGATGTTCTCCTGAAGTATGGGGATACTTCCCGATTGTGAGGCCTGTGGCTCCCAGGCAACCAGTGTGATGAAATCCATCTCAGGCGAGGTCATCTGCTCGCTCTGTAGTGTAATTGCAGACAAACAAAAAGCTTTTTGATTTGAATGCTTACAACATCCAGTTGGTATGCTTTTTTGAAAAAGCAATCGCATGCGTCTACAGCTGCTGGTAATAGTTAGGGAAACATCAGCCTTCTTACAATCAATCGCTCAAGTAAGGGCAACAGTGATTTGTCTGCTGCCATTTTGCCTGTCAGAGATGTTTAACTTCCTTGTGCATAATGGCTCTTGTACCCTGGGTAAACAGCCATTACTAGCCTGTTTATTTGGAAGGAGGGGCTCACTGTGGATCTGACCCGGTTTTTAAATGACAACCCATACCAAAGAGATGAGGGGATGAGGGGGAAGAGAGGGAGGAAGAGCAAAGGAGGGAATCGAGAGGAAGACCCAATTTATTTTGAGTAATTGGCTCCACTTGAGCAAACACTCCTTGCTTGCCCAGTGGTCGCCTCAATCCACGTCTGTGCCAACAGCAAAAACAAAAAATATCCATTCCTATGTTCAGCTACACAGATTAAAAGAGAATGAACTGAGCATTTTTTGAGTTGGTGTACCTCCTCCACAAAAATCAATTTTTATAAGTCTGGCACAGCTCTGAGAGCCTTCCCGACTCTATATGGATTTATATTTCCCAAAAACATCTACACAAATGACTGCTTTATGAGAGAATTTGGCAGGACATATGAACTATTATCCACATTAAACGTGCCTTTTCCTTTAGGCCTAATTACTTTAATCATAATCTTTAATCAGGATAACTTACTAATAAGCTCAAGCTTGACGTCTTTAGATTGTCAAGTTTGATTTAAATTGCCTGTTTAAATAAAGCAGCTTAACAACTTCACTTGGAGAACACAATCTGCCCGCTCAGTCACCTTTATTTCCACTGTAGATAGAGAAAGGAAACACGGTAACTATACTCGGCTTCTCTTTGACAAAAGCAAACAAATAAAGAAATGAATCAAAATCTGATGAAGCCAGCGCAGCGCTTTTAGCAGTGAAGTGGAAAAACACACACTCCTGGTGAGAGCAGTCGCCTTGTCAAATGACATACTATCATGCAGGGAAAGTCCGGCTCTTTCATTTAACCATATACACCTTTCATAGTTTCAAGTGGCCTCAGGCGGTTTGACGGCCCCATGGTGGACCCCCCTGGAGCATGACAGTCCTGAACAGGAAAGAGGAAGCCCCCTGAAACAATAAGCCTCGCCTATTGATAAGTGAGACATCTCTGGGCCTCCTGACAGATTGCACAGGGCCAGACCAGTGGGGGCCATGGCCTGGAGAAGCCTGTGGGCCTGTTGGGCGATGTGGGGTTGAGGCAGGGTTATGGTTGATTCCCTGATGGTGTGTCACTGCTGGGTCACTCTGCTAAGTTAGGAAAGGTGAGTCAGTGTAAACATGTAGGGATGTGAATGCATGATGTTTGTGTGCGTATAGACGTATGAACAAGCATGTGTTTGCGTGTGTGTCTTTTTTTTTTCTATTTATGTTTGTTTGTTTGTGTGTGCACTACATCACTCTGGGTGGTTTGAAGTCTGTGACTGGTTTCTTTGCAGAACTGATATTGGACGGTCTTGTGGCTTGTGCTCCCTGAGGCCGCCTCAGATGTCACACACCATGTGTGACTAATACCGCTCCCTCCTCTCTAAACAGAACACACACAGCTTGCTAACCTGCATCAGTAGGCTACTTTGGAGAGTCATACTGCATTTAAATTCACATATACACAGAAACGGATACAAACACAGAATCACAGTATAATATACACATATTCTCATCTTTATCAGAAATAACGTTTTTCTAATAAATAAAAAAAATCCAATTACTACTCTTCCCTCTCCACTTTTGGTAACCAATCCACTCACCCTCGTCACTATGGCCTTTCATTAGAGCTGCGATAAATGAGAAAAGGAAGACTTAATTTCCAGCTGCATAAAAGAGTTCCTGGGGTCAAGTGGCCATCCCCAAGGCATATTTAACAGCCAAAGCTTAAATGAAGACAAACGCTTGGCCTGACCTATTGCCTGGAAACACATATGACGTGGTAAAGCATGTTTTGTAGCTGCTGATCAACAACTCGGCAAACCAGGTACTCACCGTTTTGTGTCCCTAACCTTTTTTAAGTGTGTCTTTGTGTGCATACAGAAAAGGCAGTCAGGAAGTGGGTTCAATAGCATATTTGATTTTTTGGATTCAGGCTTTGGCGTTGCAGTAATATGTGGTCATCTGGATAGTGTTTATGTAATTATGCTAGGATCAAGCATGGAGTTAAAAACTCAACATGTTGTAAGTCTGGAACACACAGTATGCATTAATCACTTCAGATGTACAACAGTAATTAGACTTGTCACAAGCCTTCAACTCACACTGGAAAGTTTTCCACTTTCCTTTAAATGTTGATGATGATTTGAATGATTTCTCCCCGCATCTTTTTTTCTTTGGTAACTCACTGTTTCTAGAAGGTGAACAACAATCGGGTTTGACCACTGTCTGTCGATGAGAGTGTAAGTTTTTAAAGGTCAGTTTGTCTTTTTCACAATAATCTTCTTAAATCTCTTAAACAGATAGGAAACATGTAAATTCTCTTTCTGTTGTAGGATTAGGTGGAAAATCGATGCCACACTCATATCTGTCCTTTAAATATAAGGATATGTTTATGTTTATTTTCAAACAATGTATGATTAATCCTTTAGCTATCCCTCCAGGCATGTTTTAAGACAAAAAATAATAATACACTAATAATTTAATCTAATATACTTTTTTCTTGAAAGAAATCTCCCCTCTCTTTCAAAAACAAAAAACAAACAAAAAAATAGAATCTATGAAAAATACTGTTGATTGCAAAGTTTGAACTGCCGGACACAAGATGTCTCCTACTTTACTGAAAAGTCTATTCGCAGTGTATATATGTATATATGTATAGGTTTCCACATCACACTTGGATCATGATTGGCTGATCAATTGTGCTGTCACAAATCATCAGCTACACACCTGTAGTAAAGTTTTAAGGTGAGCACATGCATCCTTCTACACAGCATAGCTCAAACAATTGAGTGAAGCAGAAAACTCATTTTTGAGTGGAAGCACTTTAATGACGGTGTGGAAATCTAGCTTTCTAGTACAAACATAAAATGTAGCTAGCATCAGCAGAAAGTTTTACTGCTGTTAACAGCCAACACAGACATGATAAACCTACAACATAACTCTTCTTTCTCTCTTCTGACTTTCAACTCCGGCCTCACAGAAAGTTCTTCACTGCTCCGCAAAGTCATATAAACATTGGTCAAACCAGATGTCTGCTATTGCACAGAATCCCATGCAACTATAAATCTTGACCGCCTCTATTTTGTCCTTGTTGTCAATCAAAGCCACATCCTAAATGGGGACTCATAACAGCATGAATCCCTCCTCACTTTATACCGCCCCGTACTTCTATTTTGCAGATTTTATTCTTCTCACTTGGTGTGTTACTGTGAAGTTAATGGGCCCACTGCAACCTCAGCTACAGCTCTCTGAAAACACACTGCTCTTCACTTGGATAGAAAGCACAGGAACGACCAGAACCTCTGTATTTTTCTTGGACACAAAACCGATTGTCACTTCCCCCTGTTAAAGTAGGTCTTGTAAACATACAAAGAAACATTTGACAGTTTCTAGAGGGAGTGCAACTCATCAGAGCAGGTCTTAAAATACGTGAAATATCAGCATAAGGATTTTGCCCCACGTTTCCACAGGCCAAAGGGGAAAAGGAATGCAGGGATGGAGATGTACTTGTAGCCCACGCACTGTATGGTGTGGTCTAACCTGTTTATAGCTGTTGGATTCTTTCCACCACATAATTTCTTGATTTCCATGGTTCAGCTTTGTCTGTGCACTGTCACTTTTGAGTGCTTACATGAACCATTGTGGTCTACCATATTCACTTGTGCACACACACTGCTGTTCCACAGAGTTTTTTTATCCTAACAAGGAGCTTGCAGGTTTCAACAAAAACAAAGAAAAGCACATGATTTTTTTTTTTTTTTTTTCAAAGGCTATTGATCCAAGGCCACATATGAAGCAGATGGAAGTATTGGCTGCAGGATCATCAAATAACAACTAGATAATTTAGAAATTGTTTCATAACATGGCTTGCATTGCTGTCGAGAAATACCAACTCTTTGTAGGTTTTAGTCTTTTTGGAATTGGCACACAAGTCCATTGGTCATAAACCCAACATGTGTCTAAAGATATGATTGATAGTGTTTGGGTCTGCTGGGCAGTAAAAATCTCCTAGGCCAATGATATCACTGCATTCCGGGTCCTGGGCTCCCAGTGTGAATGTTGACACAGGCTGGGTGCCAGAATGCTGTCAGTTTTTCAGGACACCCTTGTCTCTTTCCTCAACAGGCCCCGAGGGCTGAAATGCACAGTTTCCTTTGGCAAAATAGATGAACCGCAGGGCGATGTCACCCTGTGGACAACACATGGAGAGAATGAATGGCAGTGGGGAATCTTCAGTAAGCTCTGCAGGATGACACCATATCCCACTGCATAAAGGTTTGCTCAAGTTCAGATAAACAAGTGCTACAATTCTGTTAGAAACTGTGTGTACCTTAGGTATGTACTGTTTGGAAATTGCCTGAGCATGTTCTACAGCTCTTTTAATCAATATTCCTTTGTTAACAATTGGTCAAATTAACCTGTGTACTGTATTGCTTGTAGTTACAAACAACACAGACCAACAAATGTTCCCCTGAACTCTGCAGTTGCTAAGGAGCTTTGTTTTGGTAATAAACATCGGCACTGCATTTTTGCAAATAGGAAGTCTTTTTCTGACCTTTAACTTATCAAATACACAGATATTACAGTGTTTGGGATTCATTTGTACATTTACAACAAAGATGATTGGTGTCCAAGTATAGTTTTTGATTAGCCCTTTCCTGTGTGTCCTACCCCAAAAGTTATACTTCATCACAAAATCAAAACACTATCAAAATGCCTTTAGCATTCTACCATCTGCAGATGACAGCTGTGACTGGATTAGGCTCAGACAAACATGTGCAAAATAAATGTATCCTAATAACTGCTATACTCATCTCAGCAATCACGTAGCAAGATATGACTCTTCAGTATCAGTAATAATCCTTATTATCTAATCATATTCCCAAAGTGTGTTTAAGGAGTTTGCAATCTCTCTAACTGCTTATATGCCTCATCACTGACTAATTCAGGTTTTAAGTGGTATATTTAGTATTTCAGTTTTATGTTATATTCATACCAATGTTTATTAATAATGGAAAAAAAAAACAATCAATAATCATCAATAAATAAAGCCCATTAAAATGTATTGTGAAGTGAACTGTGCAGATTCTGAGTGCTTCATTTACATAAATGGCACAGAGGACAAAGAGGCACACAGAGTCCACTGTGGCTTCTGCTATCACAGACCATCACACTCTTGTACCCAAGGACATGCATTTTAAACTGCTTGGGCTTTCAACTTAAATTTAGTCTGAAATTTAGTCCTGCAGCATTCCCTGATTTATATCAGAATAACCTACCTCTCACCCATCTGCCAACGTCCTACATAGACATGAAATCTTAACCTTCCCTTATGAATTTCATACCTCCAACTTTACCCATCATACTTGCCCAGTCATGTTGTGTATGTAAGAAATTTGACAGGCACCTCTGTGGCCTCCAGGGCCTGGTGGCGGTCAGGTCACCTTTCCTCTCATTGCTCTTGCCTTCCTTGAAGAGCTGCCTCTCAATACTTCCTGACATCAGATCAAAGTGGGATACACCGAACCTTCTCCTTTCTCGAAGAGCCTGGGTACGCTTGTTTTTGGAGCCGCACCTCCACCCTCCTCCCCCGGTAGTGATCTAATCAGGCCATTGCTGATTCTGGGGTGCAACGGTGGGTTTCTGTGCCAACACGTACATTTCTACAGATCCCTGATGAAAACTACAACTCAGCACTGGCTGTGACACACTCTGAAAGAGGACATGGGATGTCTGCACCCTGCTATGATTTCTTTGAGGGAAAAGTATGCATGTGTGTCTAAGTGCATATTTGTCTGTGTGCATGGAGGCGGCAGCGAGGGGCGGGTTGGAAGAAATATACATAACTAAACATCCTCAGGTACACAGAGAAATAAGCAGGATTCAGATACAAGCAGGAATCATCAAAGAGTGGTTCCAGGATGTCAGAGGAGGTGAAAGGAAAGAGGGGGGAGGATGAGGGCTGAAGGAGTTCCTGAAAGCCTCCCTGGTTGTACACAGCGAGAGCTTGACCTGAAAAGAAGGAGACCTGCCTTTCAAGGATGAAAGGGTGGCAACGCTGAAAGTCAACGGAGTTCTCAGGTATTCACGCACTGCCTCGGTTCTAAGGAATGAGTCAGCATGATGTTTGGAGCAAAAATCCAAAGCAGGAGGGAGGGAGGGGAGGGGGGGTCTGCTTCCAGTCATGTGTTTTAATTAAAAAAGCTGGGTGAGCATGCTTTAAGTCTTGATGGCTGTGTATTTCTGCAAACCACAGTTAGGTGCTGAGCGTTGAGGGAGCATATCTTTGAGTTTCTCTCTTATCATAAAGCTCTTATCTCAGCCTGCCTGCCTAGCCCTGGTCTTTGCTCTTTTCTACTTCTCTCAACACGCCCGGTGCATAACCTGCAATGCACGGCGTCCTTCTCGAGCACTCTCTGAGAACAAAGAGAAACAGCAGACAAACAATATCAACTTGAATTTTTCATTTCAAAAGCAGCAATCTGCAGGAGAGTGAAGGGTTCCTGGAATGTGCCTCTCTGTTTTGATATCTCCCAATAAAACGGTAATGATATGCTCCCTCCATCTGGATCCAGTTGCCAGTCTGCGCCAGAGGTAGACGTGTCAGTTGTTATTATTATTTTCCCTCTCTGATGTTTAGGTCTGGTCGCAGATGAAGGAAGGTCACTTGGCATACCTTGCGTGCTCTTCTGTAATTATGGAGTCACTTGTGGAAAGGTCACCTAATATGGCTTCACAGGGCAACACGTCGCTAGGCAGGGAAAATATTCAACAAAGAAAAAAATCAGCTATCACCACCACCACATACCAAAAACAAGAGACAATGAACTTTGTGTCTGAACAGTTTTCAATGAAATGCAATTTATATTTTGTGAATAAGACTGTGTGGGATTTCATAACCGTGACATAATGTGTATATACATTTTAATTTCTGCATCCTTTTATCCAACTGCAGTTATTTATTTATTTATTTTATTAAACTAGTGCTATTATAAGTCGTTTTTTTTTTTTTTAAGTCATTTTCAGGCACACAAGAGTTGCCAGCCAAAAAAACTCAATTTAACAAACATCATCTTTAAATATTCTTAAACATTAATGATAAATTACCACCATGTTTTTTGGTTTTTGTTTTTATTTGTATTTTTCAGGTATGCATTCATGCATTGATTGTGTTGAAGCCTGTATAATTATATTCTGGGTGCCAGCCATTTTCATCCTCCCAGGAGAAGATGCACTCAGCAGGAGAGGCATATTCCAGTGACAAGGCTCTCTGCCAGCCTGCTAACCCCATGATTGTTTCCAGACAAGTGCAGTTGCCCTCTGGACAGCACGCCTCTCAGTTCTAGAATAATGGCCAATTACCAGGAGGCAGTTTGTTGAAAGGATGCAGCCAGGAACTACATCTGCCTTCAAACAGCCCTCAGATCCAAACATATGCTCTGGAACAAACTACCTTCAGAGATGAAATGCATTCAAAAGAACCAAAACTGCCTACAGAGCACCATGTGACTGTTGAGAAATGCCTGACTGACATGAGAACTGGGTTATTTTTTTTTTTTTTACCAGAGAATGTTTACTAGGATGGAATGGTGAAATCGTTGATGAAAGGTTGTGGACAGAAATGACATGTGGTGTGTATATAATTCAATGCACTTTTTTTTATTTATTTTTTTTATCTTTGTCTTGGTTTAGTCCAGAGGTCTGAAATCAAACGTGGCATTTCACCAGGAAACATAACAATGTGGCTCCACATACACAAAGCAAAACCTGAAGTTGCATCCATAAATGACACATCGAGGAAGCAGTAATGAAAACGTGAATCACACTTCTCACAGCCACCAGGCAGTGGTGTTTTTTTTTAAAAAATTTTTTATTGTTTGATGCCCTGAATCTGTATGGTTGCATGGAAGCTGATGTGACGTTTCACATCCCAGTCATAACTCGCACCTGCAGTCCTTTCAACAGGCTTCTGCATGAGCCAAAAAGAAATAATTTCCGGAAACCAACAGGGGTTCCCACCAGCTTCTTTTGTCACTGTGTCAACACTAACAGCTCAACATATCACCGACACAGACCTGCTGCTTTTACAACCACCCTGTAAGCACACGACAGTGTCAGAACCAAAAAAATATTAGAGCAGGATATTTGAAGGGGAAAAAAATCTACTTCAGCCTTTTGCTCTGCTTAAGTGGTCACTGTTGGAACACCAAGTGTCTGCCAGATGTTTTCCTGATCCTTTGATATATTTACCGATTCTCTGGAAGCTATCACAATACAGCACATGCAAACAGCACAATCTTGAGTAAAGAATAATCCCTTTCAACAATCCACCCACTGTATAAAAAAGAAGTAAATGAAAATAATTGTTAAAAGTGATCAAGGGCAAGATGAAACTAAGACAACATGCTAAAACTTAAGTTATTAAATGACTGAACTGGGGAAATTGTGCCTTTAAAAAATACAACAGCCTTGCCCCTTAAATTACGAAAAATTCCAGACCTGGTGAAAACATCCTAAGATGTGACTGATTTGGTAATAATGAAGACAACCAATACCAATACATTAAATGTGTGAGTATTATTATTACTATATAACATATTATATTATGTTTTTTACACTTTGCGAGTATGTAAAATACTCCCAGTGTCAGACGAAATAACAAGCTATTTGACCTCTAACCTGGTCATTTTATTAGCTTGTGTGTTATGAAGATGACTTAAAATGCTGCATATCTTGTGTCAACTCGACCCCATGCTGTCAGCACAGCTGCTTCCTCTTATGGCTGATACAGAGCAGGTGGAGACATTATCGGCTGGCAGCCAGATATTGACCTATCAATCATTATAGTGTAGCAACTCTTAATCGTATTCTCGTCAATATTGGCATGTCTACCTAGTGTACATACTTTGTACAGAAAAATGATTTGGGCTAATTTATCCTGCAATTTCTGTGCATTTTATAATATCATAGTGTGTCAGACAGGCAACCCTTACTAACAAATGTACATATTCTGTGACTTATCACTTCCATTTCTATACCAAATGTTTTTATTCAGAAAATCGGATTTATAGATTATCCAAAATGCTTGACTTCATAAGGGAAAGACTTATTTTACAACTTTCCCAAAATGAATCATCCTTCTCTTGAATCTACCACCATAACTGTGGTAAGAGTTTGATCTCATTGCCATCAGCACTTTGAAAATCTGTGTCATGTGAAAGCATTATATCCATCTGGACGCTGCGGAAAACCTCAAAATATTTTTCCATGTTTTGGATGGAACTTTTCCACATTTATAATATCTGCAATTTTCTTCTTTTACATCCCTGCCTATGTGCTTCTTTTTTTTACCACAAATTTGGACAAATTAGGAGTCTCCTTTAATCTCTTGATTAGGTGCTGTTGTGATAGTGGATATCCGTGGAGGATGAAGATTGATTGACTCCTCTGATGCAGTTGTGAGAATCCAAACAGTCCTGTTTCCACTGGTGATGTCACAGCGTTGAAACCAGGTGCAGAGGCCACTGAGTGCATTGGAGAGGCCCGCTGTAATTCAACGCACACTTTACAGCTAGTCAACATGGCTCAATATGATCCTTTAGTGTTTCTTAACAGCATTAAGTTAAATTCCACAAGATCATATGTTTCAAATTCAGACAGCTCCCATTTCAATCATCTAATTGTGCCTGCACCTTTCATTGAGGATTTTGGTTCCTCTATTTATGAAAATAATGGGCCGTCAAGTGTTCAAAATTTTGAAATGGAGCAATGGGGCCTGGGGCCAAATTTAAACCTTCACCTTCACATGCACGTGTTGCTCTGGTCCTTTGATGATTTTCCACAGCTATTGCTGCATCCCTACAGGAACTGAGAAAATAGAAACATCAACTAATACATGCAGCATCCTGTTTTTCTGCCTCCATCGTTTTAAGATCCTGTTTCTAAGTATCAGGTTGCTGTTTTTGATTCAAATGTAGCTACACAGAACCATGCAATGCCAATTCTATAAAACATGCATCTGTTTCTAGCAAATTTCTAAGAAACAAACTTTTAACAACCAGATGGAGTCACTAGTGCAGTGATAAATACATGATCCCTTACTGGTTACTCACCAACCAACACTGATATTATTGCCTTGTACCAAAGGTACAGGTATGGTGGTAGGAGTTATTTCTGGACATCCAGAAATCCATTATTATACAATGTTATGTGACTAAAAGTTGTAGCATTTGAATAGGAGTTGGATAGCATAGTACTCAAGAACTAAAATCTATGGTTTGTTAGAAACCAGAAAAATATAGTAAAAATCAGTAAAAATCAGTTCACCTTTGGATTCTGGGACTATTTTGTTGCATACTGCAAGAGCAAAATAAGACCAAATGGTCCCTATTCCTAAAGCCAGCCAGGTTAATGAGTATCTCAGTATGTAAAGCGTCCATACCAATCTGACTTGTAAGTGTAAAAATGTAATTATCCATAAGCTTTTTTATGTTATAGAAAATTACTTCTGGACCCACTGACTCTGACCTGTGCAGTTATGTAAAATATTATAGCTTCCACTTTGCTTATTATTTTTTGATAACTGTATGGTTCCTTGTAGATTGTCTGTTAATGTTTTGTACATGTGTGCATTTATCTTTGGACCAGATGGGGCAGAAGGGAGGTATTGAAGGGGAAAGTGGGGCTCTATAACCAGACTGCTGTCTACAAAACTCTACAAATACAGTTTATATTAATGTAGTGGGCAATCTAGCCTTTAACTGGTATACATACAGATCCCCCCTTTGCTATCTCTCTCCATTGTTGTCAGGGGAATTGTTTACCTGCACCACAGTGTTGCTATGTCTGGACTCTATAAGGCTGTTCACTGCTGAATTAAAGACGCAGGAGTCCTGGCCTGCAAGGCAGCAGCCTGTAACTGTATACTCCCCACACTGCTGTGGCTCTATCAATCAAACCTCAGACTGGCCGACCCTATGATGGGATAAATGATTCCAAATCTGACTAAAGCTGTTGCTTTGGCACTGGGGTATAAATCTTGGCCTTTAATTTAATAATGCAACTTCAGAGGGGTGAGCCACCTGAACTGTGATTGGTCAGGGGGAAGTAAGTCACAGAGGGGAGTCCTTGGGTACTATTTTCTCTTTAGCAGCCCCCAGTAGACATCTGCCATCTACATTTTTCAGTGCAGTCATTCTCTGTGATAGCTGTGATAAACAGCGTTTAATTTTTCAAATCAGCTCCCTCCTACTGGAGCTCTTTCTGCTTCTCTTTCTCTGTTTCTCCCTCTTAATCTGACTACCACTCAAAGTTCAAAGGGTTATGTCTTTGTTTTACAGACTCCTGATTCATTCTCTTTAATGTGCAGTGTTAGTGGAGGAGGCAGGGAGAAAACAGGAGTGATGGGGTGAGCCAGGGCTTTTATTCGATATAACTACCATAATACTTCTCACAGGCTCAGATTTGGTTTCTCTTGGCTGGTTTCAATTCAGCGGCCAGTAATCACCATTCCTGAGGAGTTTCCACTTTGTGTTCCACTGTCTTCTTCTTTTCAGCCAGAAACAGCAGGTAATGTCATGAAAAAACGTCCAAAAAGCACTGGCTGGTCTGGTTCATTCTGACTATAGGCGAAACATATGATAAGAACATATGGTAGAGAAGAAACAAAACAGGCATTTGCTTCCTTATGTACACTTCCTCAGAAGATTTGACAGCATTGAACTTAAGGCTAAATTGAAGGTACGCAACATAACAAGTAGATGTCACAGGAGAGGGGGGGGTCAGCTTTTGTCTATTGATACTCCCAACAGTAGTAATCAATGCTTGGGGATGAAAATAACTGCTCCCATATGCTAGGGGTTTGTACTGGAGTGAGGCACACGTGCGGCTTCACAAATGACAGTCTTGGGGAGCATTTCTGTAATGGAAACACATGTAGTTTCCTTCTGATGGTCAGGTGTGGGGCAGCGCTCTTTTATTTAGAGATGTTTTACATGGAAAGGAGCCTTACTTTCAAGGGACATCTCATCTTTGTGGTATCCCTGGGATTTGTTCAGTGCTTGCCACGTGTTATTACAAATTGAGAACTTTGACAAAACACAGAGCTCTGTCTTGGTGTATTTTGATCCTTCCTTTTCCCCTGAAACAATTTCATCATATGTGATTTTTTTATGGTGTCTATGAGATTGGGTCGGGTTGGAGTCAGTGGTTTGTAAGCTACATTGGCTGCTTTTTGTCTGTTTTAGTTTAACTTTCCCGAAAAGTAGAATTTAGAAACATATTGTAAAACCCCAAGAGGGGTTGACAGTCCTTGAGATGAGACCAGCCAATTGTAAAACTGTTGAGTGATGAAAATTCTCCTCTGATCACTGGTCACTTGTTCGTCACTTAACGAGACTCTCAATCTTAGACCCTTTCATCACTCCTTGGGAAGTTAACCGACCATCACAGGACATACTGGCCTGCGTGAGCATATGCGTGTCCTCATATGCATCAGACACACTGGTGGGTGGTTAAGTGAGACCTAATGGATCATTGCTCTCTCAGCTGTTGTCCTCTGTTTTATTTGGAAGTCAGGCAAGGATGACCTCATCTCTCCTGACTTCTTTTAGGTCGCCAGGCTGTGAGGAGCCCCTCTATCCCCTCATCTGTTTTCTCATACACAGAGGTCCACAGTGCACAAGCATTCAGATGCCTGTGGAGTGACCCTGGACTAGTGGCCAATTAACACGTTATACAACACTGCTATTTGCACTGAAGGAAATGGTCACAGAGGATGCTAAAGTGACTCCCCACAGTGCCAACCACTCTGAAAACCACCAAGGAAACAGAAACAGAGGCAAATAGAAAGAACTGCAAAAATATGAATTGTTTTTTCACAAAGGGGGGAGAGAAAAGCAATTGACCATATAGGTAAAATCAGTTTCCTGTGGGCTGCAAACTGTGGGTAGAGTACAGAACTGTCAAGCAAATATTCGAGAGAATAATGCAGTGCTGTATTTGCTTTGTGCTTACAAGGAAAAGAATAGAAATAACTACCCTAAGGGCATTTCTCAATTTGTTTGTTTGGTAGCAACCGTGCATCACACGCATTGCATGCATCACAGCCAGTCATGAAAAGCCACCACTGCCTTGTGGGGGTAAAATGATCCAAGTAGCACCCAGTGGTTAACCCAGATGACTTTTTTGAAGGAAAGCAACGAAACAGAAACAGATCCACTCCAGAATAGCGGCAAAGCTGGGCTCAATCTTCATTACATCCAGTCTTATCCACAAATATTGTTGATGGTCAGCATATCTAACAAAGTTGCTCAAGGCAAATCCATGAACTCCCTCCCCGTTTGTCTTTTGGTCACATTTTTGTATATTTCTACAGTGAACTGTTTTAGGGGAAAGGGACATCAGGAATATCAGTAAAAATATTCCACATGAACAAGCAATAAAACATTCACATTCACTCATGGTTTTCTAATAAAAGTCCAAGGTTAGGTCAGAGTTGACAATTCACAATATGAGCCTTAGTTTTACTCATAAAATCTAAATGAAATCCTTCCAGAATATTGCCCCCGCAAAAGCTTGACAAACTCAGGGAGGGTTTAAATATGACAGCAGTGTTACTTACCAGAGCAACAGTCAAAATATTTAAATGAGGGCTGCAAAAATAACGAAAGGCTAGGTGTCATCCTTTAGAGCATGAGTACATATTTCACAATGAATGTTAAGGAATCACAGGACAGAATCCAGTTAAAATGTGAAGGTCCAGAATACACTATGAGGCCCATTAGCGGCTCAGCCGAGGTATCTGGTGTCTCATGCATTCGTGGGGATCTGTGTGTGGTTATTTATGCAAGCTTTCTCAGAGAAGACACAACCAAAGCATACATTTCAAAGGGTTTCTCCCTGGTGGACTAATGTCTCTGAGTTTCTTGGAGAGACTATGCAGGTCCTAGGCTGATATAAGAATACTGTGCATACTTTAAAGAGACTAGAGATTAGCTAACCTCTTTGATGACCATAGAGGAAGAAAAGCAAGAAATAGATGTGAGAATGGAGTTATTCTGAGGGAGGTGTAGAGAAAGGGTATCTAAACATGATGACTTTAAATTTAATTGATAAGTCATCCAACTTTGCAGTAGATAATGGAAACCATTTGTGTGAAATTGATCCTGTTTTATTCTAACATAGATTCTAACCTAAAACTAAGAAACATTGCCAAAATGTACCAATCTATATAGGTTATCTGGGGTATAACGCCCGGATAACCCGTATAGATTGGGCTGGCACCACTTTATATTTCTGAATTATTGCACATTCTGATTTTAGTGAGATCTCTGAGGTCTAATGACTAAGGCCTTTTGGTGGTTCCAAAATCCAGACTTAAAACCAAAAGTGACCAACTGTTTGTAGTTTTGGCTCTCACCCTCTGCCACTGCTTTCCTCAAACTATAAGAAATACAGAGTCAGTCAATAGCTTATTTCCATAACATAAGGGAAAAGTCTTGTATAACACTGTAGAAAACTGGTAAAACTGTCACCACTACTTTAATGATATTTATGTTTATATTTCAGGATTGCTTTAGTGCTCATCCTGTAATATAAAAGTCCAAAGCTTTGTGCAACCATCTGGGAAAAAAATATCTTGAGACTATTCTTGAGAAGGATGCTCCACTCTTTTCCTTTACTATCACAGTGGAACTTCAAGCAGGAAAACCAGCAGCTCTAACATATAACTAATTCTGAAGTCTTTATTTGGTTTGGGCCTTGTTCAGCCTCCTAAGGAGACTTTAGGGGTCCTTCTAATCCCTTCGACACATTCCCTCCGACACACTCATCTGCTCCAGTCCCTCCCCCATCAATAACTCCCACTCCACTACTAGGACATTCAGTCTGTCTGTTGTCTTCACATTAGTGGAAGAGAGACTCTATCCGCCCACCTTTTCCATATCATACCAACACACGAAAGGAATCGCTTAGCGCCTTCCTTCTGCTGGGCCTCTGTGTGCACGTATCTATATATTTCCACACCATACCACCTAAGGCCTTTTTATCCTTGGCTGCCCTCAAATTCTGAAAAAGACAGAGCTTGATCCAAGCCTGCCTCTGGACAGGCTCAGTTTTGATAGAGACCAGGACCCTTTTGCTTGAGGTAAAGTTAGCACATTAGCCATCAGTGGAACGGTGTCTGTATACATGTTTTGAGACACTGCACCCCAGAGAGGGGAACTTAGCTTGGGTTTCTCTACAAGAACTGAATATCTGCTCTGGGAACTGTGATAACTGCCTCAGGATCACATTTTGACTTTTTAGTGAGCTCTGGATGGTTTCGAATGGTGGGAGAGTCTCAAACACACATGTTAAATGTTGTGGAATAGAGAGGTCAGCCAAACCCAGGTTAGGATTTCTGAACATTGTATGTTATGACTAAATGATGCATTGTGCTAGTCAAAAGCCAAAGAGAAAATCTCCAATCCAAAAAGTATATTAAATCAAACATATTTCGTAATCAGTGCTTTCTATGAATTATCATACATTATTTTGTGGCACATGAAGGTTGTAAGACTCTTTTTTGCTTGATTTATTAGTATTTTACTGGGGAAGCTCTAAGAGCTCTAAGAGCTGCGTTTGTGATAGAGACATACACTCAACTCAAGCATAAACTTGTCCGAAAAAAAAAATAACCCTATTGGGACATGAGAAAATGTCTGTTTCCCTGATACCGATCAATCTACAGTCCTACATTTGGAATAATATTTTGAAATAAAACTTGTTATTCAGGAAATGGGTAACAGGCATCTCTCAGTCAGTCCTGCTGGGTCTCTGGATTTATAGAAGCCATTTATCGGGACTCCGATCTCACCTCAAAAACCTCAGTGTATAAGAAACACACACAGACAGCTTCGCAAAGGTACACACATAGCAAGAGCTTAGCAAAGATAGAAATACTGCAGGCTTTGCGCCTGCCATCAGCAGATAAACACTGTCTATGGGTTAACACCACTCACACTCCCTGGGATTCAGCCACTTTCTGTGTGCTTTTGCCCTCCAATGTCAATGTTTTGAACAAGGCTTCTCACCAAGAAAGGCAGAATGACTTTATGGGTAGTGTAGATTTTCTCCTTTGGCTTTACATGCAGTGCTACTGCAGTAAAAACCAGTAAAGCAAATCACTGATATTAAATGCATTAAAAGCTATATTAGCTGCTCTTCTAAGCCATTCCAATGTTTATGAGGCAGAGGAGTCACTTAAATGCTGATCAATGTTACTGTGTTAGAATAATAAGAAACTTTTCTCAGTGTGAAAAAAAAAGTCTGGGAAGCTTATAAGACATGCATATTCAACATTTTATTCATGTTCCCTGTTGACTTTCTGTTTGCTTTTGATTCATATCTATCCATGTAATATTTTAATTTAAATGTGCACCACTGATTGTGCCAAACAGTAGGTTTCATAATGCAGGACGTGTGTGTGCATAAAGGTCTGGCTCTACCAGCCATCTGATAATAGAATATGACTTAAAAGGTTAAAGGAGCACTCTTAACTATTTTTTTTTTTTTAAGTTTAATCATGCACGCTAACCTTTTGATGGAGTTCTTCCTTCAACTGCAAAACTTTCTTCTTCATTGCCTAAAATGGAACAGCTCACAAATCAAGTGTGACAGACCATTTTTCCCGCCTATGAAGGGAAAGGTGCACATTAATTAGCTTCTATTTATTTAGCTGGAAGCCTTTATAATTCCACACAAGGAAAAAAAAAGTCTTGCTGTAGGTACAGTATATGTGAGATAACTGCCCCATTCTAATTCAAAGCCAGTATTTTGTTAAACTCTTAGAAGGAAAATATTCAGCTGCATTGGAAAAAGATCCGTACTACATGCAGTCCAGGTGTAACAAGGTGAACAATACAAAAGCAGGGCACACAAGAATAAAAAAAAGGCAACATGAACTGGAGAGGACTTATGCTAAGAGTTAAAGGTGGCGATAAGAATGGACAACAGAGCAGGAAATGGCTTGTTGTCTCACCACACAAATCTCCCCCACGCAGTGGCTAACAAAGTGATGATAAGTCTGAATGAGACTGCGGTCCTCTGGAGAAGGATTACTCTGTGTCTCATCATTCCTTCACTGTGCAGAGACTGAAAAACCATAGTCACAAGGGAGTAACATTTCATCATATTTCAGAATGAAGCAGAGCGTTAGGCTGGGACAAAGTTTTGAGGGTGGGAGGTTGACTGAGCAAAAATGGGACCATAATATATAATACTTTTAAACATAAATTTGAACAATACATACATCTACGAGGTGGGATGTGGTGTGTCAAAATGCACGTTGTCCAACTTGACATCTGTCTTATGTTGAAAGTTATTTAGCTTTAGGTTGAACTGACAAGAGGAGGAGTCAAGTGTGTTGTTTCTGGTGGGCCAAACACATATTTGAATGTAATTCATCTTTGAGTTGAGGAGTAATTTCTTCAAGAACTCGCATATATATCTCCCAGAGCTGTTTGAATTCCTAGAGACCACCATGCAAATCATCCCCAGTTTAATCAAAACGTCCCATGATCCACTGCATTAACTCTGGTGGCTCAAATAGTCAAAAACAATCCTAGTCTGCTAGAGATCACGCACTGAAAGCACATAATTATCATAACTATTGCAGTGCACAGGGACTGCACCAGTATGTCTATGAGACAGTAGGCTACTGTGCAAAAATGCATGTATGTAAAATTCTTCTGAAGTAAAAGTAGGCACTTAGTAGTAGACACTTATGTGGTCATTTTAATTAAAACTTCTAAATGAAATGCATGAAGAAAACAATGAATCAGTAACAGCAAACAGATGTGTCACTGGGCATCTCTGTCATTACCAGCATTCCTGTGTTGTCCTGCACAGTTAAATTATTTTGATTTTGACTTTAAGTCATCAAATGAGATAAATCAAAGAAAACCACAAATTAGATGGAAAAGAAAACAATGCTCATAAAATGAAGCATATTTGGTGTTTGTCTGTCTGAAAAGCAGACAGAGAGAAATGAGGAAAAGGGGACAAAAGCAGGATATGAAATTGTAGTAGAAGACACCTCATTATAGCAGCTTTTCTGCCATTTGCTACCAAATTGCAAATTATGACAGATGTGCAGGGTCTTTTTTTGTTTATTTTCTTCATTGCCCTGTGCCGGTGAGATGTGACCCTGTGGCCAAATCTAAACAACGCAATCAGGCTTGTTTTACTGACCTACACTGAGCCAGTGATTTTCCCTCTGTTGATCCCACTTTGTCTTAAATCGCAAGGTATTAATGGTGTCCAAAAATCAACAGGGATCTGAACACATTTTTTCTTTTGTTATGTCCTCAATAACCTTCAAATTTTTTACGTTCCACAGCATCTGCTTTGGCTGCTTATCTCTACTCGCCCAAACTTTCATTTGAGACAGAAGCTTGGCCTCTATGTCTTTTGTGTTGGCTTGGATTCTGCAGACCACCAGTCTTCAACGTAAGTGACAGATTGTGTAAGCTCAATTCGGCCAGCTAGCCTTTTCAGAGGAAGCCAGAGAGCCAGAGTAGTGTACAGACAGGCGGAAAATTGGTATTTATTACCAAGAATACCATCAATTTAATATTTAATCTTGCTGCAAAACCGCTATGCAAAATCATCTTCAAAAACCATTTAGTGTTCTCGATTGAAATAATTTCTTTGACATTTTGGGAAAGTGAAGAGTTAGATTCTATTAAATATGAAGCTACAGACAGTAGCAGGCTAGCTTAGCTTAGCATAAAGACTGGAAACAACGCTAGATGCCTAGCCTTTCTCTGTGAAATATAATCCGCCTACCAGCCCCTCTAAAGATCACTAATTAACACATTATATCTTGTTGGTTTAATTTGTAGAAAAACTGAAGTGTAAAAATGACAATTTGCCATTTTACGGGTGGTTACGTGCCAGACTAGTCCTTGGCTGGAACCAGCAACTTGGAGCTTCTGCTGGTTGCCTGGCAACTGCTCTGAGTTAAGAAACAGTCATAAATGCCAGTAAAAATGCAAATGAATTTTGTTATACTTAAGTTTTTATAGTTTTTGTAACTGTTTCCCTATGTTTAAGGTCTGCATGCTAAGCTAACCAGCTGTTGGTTATAGGTTCCAGAAAGTGAACATGAACACATTTCCCAAAATGTTCAACTATTCCTTTACGTAAAGACAAACATAGACTGTGACAAGACACTGTACACACATTTCTGCCAGCCCTCCCTGTTACAGTACAGTTAAAAGGATGAGAGCTAGCACTGTGAGGAAACACCTGGTATCCATTTGGAGTCTATTCTATTGTTTTTGTGCAATGCAGCACAAAGGAGGAGGTGGGGAGCGGAGAGCTGGTGTCCATGGCCAGTTGAGAATCTGGCCAAAAACTGGTGTCATGATCAAGAGCATAAAAGGACAATTAGGTAATTTGGAACAGAGAAAAAAATGTAACTCAGTGAAGCAAGAAGGTTAACTTTTTGTCAATGGAAACTTGTCTTTGAGTTTCTCTAGTGAGAGTGACAAAGACAGTTTCCAAAGATGTTGTCATCTACCGAATTTAAGACAGCACAAAGACACACACCCACATTCATTACCCCTGAACTCTCAACTCACATCCTTCCCTGGGTAATATCGCTTCGGCTGTATCCTTCATGGAGTCGTTTTACTGGAAATGTATCTGCTCGTCTTGTGTATCCAAGGAATCTGCTTATCTGATGTTGACTTCCTGCAATCTTGCCTGTAAACAGACCTGAAGTCCGCTGCTTCGTCTAAAAATCACTACTAGGTCTCTTGGGTGAGTGAAAGAGGAAACTGAAAGGAAGGAGGGAAGATGCAGGGAAAGGAAGGAAAAGAAAGAGATGTGAAGGAAGGGGATGAGATGAAGTCAATGTACAGTTGGAGTTGAGTTAAAAAGCCTGAACAGAAGGTCAAGACTGTTGTTCAGGTCAGTGTGTGTGTGTTCCCCAAGGCAGGTTTGAAGCCTGATAAAGTAAATTAAAGATACCAATAAAAATAAACCTTATATCCCATCCTCTCTTTTTTTTTCTCCTCTCTTTTTCTTTTTTCTTTCATCACTCCCCCCTCTTTCAGTCTCCTACCCCTGTAATGATGCGCTACTCCAACTGTGGTTAATGTTATTAAAGCTCTAGCGATGGTCGCTGTTCCAACTAAAATAAAACAACAATTCCTCCAAGGCTTGGAGAAACCTTACAGCTGGACCACAAGTAATTCAAGACTTCAGAGCTCTGTCACGGCTTTCCGGTACATGTTACATTCACTTCTCAGATCTGCTCCAGAACCCCTCGTTAAAGAAAAACGTAGATATGCTAATGTTAAATGAGATAACACTTTGTGGGCGTGAGAGATTTCAGCCCTGCAGCCTTTTTTTCCCTCTATATTGTTCTCTAAATTAGAATAGTTGGTTTGTGGGTGTAGCATTTCCAAATAAACCTGGGAAAAGAAATCATTAGGACTTGGTGGAACAAGTAAAGGGCTACGGATGTACAGGGCAGTTTCCAGTTATAAATGCAAAGAACTGCTTGAATAGAAAGTTGGGTATTACTAAGAGGAAACAAGCTTCTCCGAAAAAGCTATTATTTGAAAGCATTGTTCTGTTTAACCATGTTATGTAGCTGGAGTCATTTGCTGGAGGTACAACTTAGTTAAATTGACAGAACTGAAGACTCTGCAGTTTATAAATGTCAACTAGCAAACTTGACACTGAGAAAAATAGAACATTTTAACTCCTGATCATGGGATCTGTGGTCTTGGAAGTAATAAACATTATGTGGTTAGTTTGAAGATAGATTCAAATGAACAATGAACTAGATTACCTGGCTAATGACCAAGGATTAAACATAATTTCTAAGTCAGTGGAACAAGTGCTGTACTCCTTACCTGTATATGATATACCGTTTTCATTTTGATTCACTGCATAGTTACTGCATAGTTTTTTTTTATGCGTAAGTATAATTTCCATCAGCTACCATCAACAACCAAACCAAATGACAAACGACTGATTTAATTGCTTCAAACCACAACCTCTTTTAGTATTTTTTTTTATTTTATCTGTTGCCACTATCGGGAAACTGGGACTAATCACGCCTTCCAAAACTTTTACAAAAATAAATCACTGTGAATGAATGACTGTTTATTGATCTGATATGTTATGCCTATGGTTTGGTTGGGTCTAAGAAAAATCATGGTTTGGATTAAGGAATCTTTGTCATCATTGTGAAAAGAACAAATACTTGCTAAAGGTCATGTTTTCAAAGAAATAAACTTTGAATACTGGGAAGAAATAGGAAAAAAAACAAAAAAAAACTGTGGTCTCCCATGTCAAAGTCTGATGCTTTGGGAGGATAGTCTCGCTACTGTAAGCACTGAAGGCAGAGAAGCTGCAAATTGTCTTTCACTTTGTTGACACATAGTCTACAGTCAAATAAGCAGCAGTCATACATGCATGTGCACAAATCCTCACACAAATATTGTACACACAACAATGTGGAAGGAAAGGAGTGGTCATCCCTGGACTATCAGCTGGGCTGCAGCTGTCTGTGTCACTGGATCAGCAGTCACAGCTCATCATCCTGTGTGCAGAGCTAATCACAGGATGCCTAGCAGCCAGCAGGAGACCATTAACACTCAAGGGCACCACAGTGGAGTATGAGGGGTGCTCTCCTGTACAGAGCATGTATGGCCATATGCAGCACTAACAAGTTCACTCATGTTTATGTACAGTTGTGGACGTATGTACTTGCACACACACACACACCTCACACACCAAGCATATATGCAGTCTGCAGTAGCTCAACATACACAGGCATACAGTCCTCGGCACTTGTCCGGCACCGCTCCAAAAGCGAAACTGAATTGCTTTAATCGTGGGAGAGCAGTGAATGGCCGGTTGATTTCAGCATGTGTGTTCATTTCCTGACCATCAATCCCACAGTCCATTTGGCTCAGCGCACACAGATGATGCTAACCATGCAATTGGAGGAAACCCAGCATCCTCTTTTTTTTTTAAATAACACAATTACCATTCAAGAGGGACTTCCAAAGAAAAGCCAGTGATTAGCTGTCATGCTATTTCTAATTCCACGAAACACACTGGAAAGTTTTCCTCCTAACAAGTGTATCAAATATGTATTTAGTCTTATTCTATTTAAATGAAAACTTAAAAACTTAATTAAATGTTGCTGTTTTCAATGTGGACTTCAAACACAGCAATCAATTAAGGAAACCAAAAACTGCCAACTACTTTGTTGCTATTGTTGAAAATACTAGAACAATTGTGGATAGATACAAATTTTAATTAATATTTAGTAGAAATTGCATGCTTTTGTTTTATTTCATGCCATGCCCAGCCTTTATTATCCTCATACATGGCAAGAGCAGTACACAGTATCTTTAAAAAGAAATGGCCTTTTGAAGGGTTTGTTTTTATGAGCTGCAACATCATCCCATTTTTATGCAAATTAATTTCATTATTATAGTACATCTGTTTTTCTGCAAATGGATAAAAACCAAGAGTGCATAAGATACCAACAAATATGCCATTTAATGAAGCACCTTCGGAACCAACTCACCCATTTGTGAAAATCTCCAGTGTTCAGAGTTGTGACAGGACTAGCACATCAATAAATGCTTATTTTCTTATTTTATGCATTAATTTGCTGTCCTCGCAGAGAAGAGACAACTGATAAAGGAAGAAGCAAGAGAAAGGTTCTTGTCTCAGGGGAAGACGAGAGATTGTTTTTTGTGACAGGCCCACCATCCTGATTTTGATATGACAAAGTTAATGAAAAAGACACAAAAAAAACATTGTTTATTTCCCTTACTAGAAGTTGTGTAACATAATAGACTGAAGATATAGCCTATAGGCTAAAAGGAGGGAATTGGCCAACACTAATTCTCACCCTTGGCCAGTACATATAATGCTGGTAAAAGTAATAGCTTCTGGCTGTAGTGGTACTAACAGTAAAAGTGGTGCCAGTAGTCAGCCTATTTATTATTGGTAGCAGAAATGAACCAGCAGCTGTGGCAGTTGTGGTAATACACACAATCGATTAGAAGTACTGTAGTAGTAGGAGAAGAGGTAAGAGTGTAACAAAGAACCACACATTACTATAAAGAAAGAAAAATGGAAACATGGTATAATAAATATATAGTTAATTCTGTACTTGTTTATAGAGCACTTCTAAGAAATGTTTGTCGAAGCTGAATTTCAAAGAACAATAAGCATACTCTATGAAAAAGAACCCTGTGAACTGGTTCTGTATAAACAGTAGTAAACCCTGTTTAAAGTCATTGGCATTTGTAATAATGCATTTCATTTAATTTAGCATTTTATGTCATTTAATATTCATGTTTTTTTAGTGGTCTTTACCTATAGTTCGGGCATTGCTGTAGATCTGTAGACCTGACCTAATAGCCAGTCAAGAGAAAGAGCCGCACTAGGAGACTGAAGCTAAAAAGTTGGGAAAAAAATATGCGTAGGATGATATAATAGCCATGAGAAAAAAAACAAATTAAGATGGGATGTGTAGGATTTTGTATGTTTTCTTTAATTTAGAAACAACCTTCTTGAAAGGTATAAACTTTACCTATATTATATTTATTATAAAAGACCAATGAAATTCTCAATGAAAGATTGCTTTGAGTTTCAGAAGTGAAGACAGAACAGTGTCCAGCCGGGAGGTAACACTGGTACTATACAGATACAAACATGGTGGAGAGAAAAGCTGGAGGTCTCTGTACACGTGTCCATGCATGTGAATTTCACTCCTGTAGTGTGCTGTATCTTTCAGGATGATAACATCCCTATGCCCATGGCACACATGTTATGACCCTGCGGCTTTGCGAGGATGAAACCGATGTCAGCCATATGCCAATTAGACAGATGCTATGATCCCAACGGAGCATTTAAGGGTGATTTTCAAAAGATGTCAGTGATGGCATTTTCCAGCACTATCGCCTAGTTAGAGGGTCTGTATTATCACTCCAAACTGTTCAGGAGCATTGACCTTGACTTGTATGGGATGATGAACGGAGACCATTTCATATAAAAGGCATTCCACATCATTATAGAGTTTATCACAAAAGTCTTTCTGCTCATGGTTTTGATGTGACTGCAGATTTCATGTTTCTTTGGTGATCTTTTAAAGGCTTTAAATTGTATTGCTGTCTTCACAATGGGGTAAAAAAATAAATATTACACAACTTTTGCTTCTTTTTGTTTTGGACAAACACACTTGTCTTGCCTGAAAAGCCATTTAGAGACATGGCTGAGGTCTGAAAACTGGGCTCTAAATTGTGTTTCATGGGTTTACTGCCTTTCTGTAAACTGAAAAGAATTCAAAGCATGGTATTTCAAATTTGCAGGACATGCTTACGGCTGATAAATTTACATTTGAGTGACTTTTGGGCAATCTTAACATCTTAATGGATCCTCTTTGGTCTAGTTGCAATTTCTGACAGATCTTGCATGCAGTGCACAATCCAGAGGTGCTTTTCTGGCACTTAGTCTCAGACACCTTTTGATGCAGTGAGTTTTGAAGCGAAACAAAAGAAGGGTGTGGGTAATTTGACACACTAAGCTAAACTCAGCTCTTTTTTCTGCAATCACTGAAAACACTCCATTAGTGAGCAAACTACTGGAGAGCTTGTTGTGGGAGATCGACTTGTTCACGGTTGTAGTATATTACGCTTCACTCCTTTAAGTATTAATCTGCTCTGCTTATCTCACCACTTTGATCGAGGTGGAGCACTTTTCTTAAAGTCTTGAGTCAAGTTCTTTTGAAACTTTAAAGGGCAGAAAACTTTCACTTTTTGGCTTTCTTCCTCTCAGATTTATTCAGCTATGTTTTTTTTTACAGTTCAACCTCTGTTCAGTATGACAGTTAAGTTTATTGAAGCAAAGCGGAGCAAATAAACTGCTTAAATGTTAGTACATCATCCTGTAGTCTAGTTAATAAACTCCATGGCTATATGGGAAAACATTTTTTACCACTCTCCCAGTCATCTTCTCCTACTTAACTGCTATTCACGTTGCTTTGGTAGCAAAAACATCACTGCATTTATTGCTTTTAACTTCAACCATCTTATCCACCTGGTATTAACTATGAGGCACTCCAGCCTTATCTGTAATTAGCATAACTCATGGGATGGAGTTCATGGTGTGTTTAAACTGTGGCTCTGTAAGGGAAAGTATGTGTAAGACAAGTATTTATCTATTGCTGCTCATACGCTGGCTGCTTTTCAAACCAATGTTAGCAAGGACAGTTGGACCACAAAAAAGGGAACAGAGCTTGATTTATATCCTGCCACGCAGCAGTGGCAGGATATAAATATAATAGAAAGGAAGGATTAAATGAATTAACTAATTGTGATGGAGAACTGCCTAGTACTCTGCAGTCTTCTACTGCTCACCACTGAAAAACTTAAAGCCTATTTCTTCAAACCTTATACTCCTTAAAGGAGCTTTTTTTCCCCATGAGACAGGGTTAAGATCACTGCTTTTCCCATCAGCAGGTAATGTCTATTCTATGCCATCTACTATGAGACAGCTCAGGTAACCATCATCAAGGTATAAAACCTTCATTCATTGCAAGTAATTTTAATTTCATCAAAAGTAATCCCTGTCCGTGTTCGTCTTTTATTATGTAGGTATTACAACCCTCATCCCAAAAAAGTTGGGATGCTGTTTGCTAAAATGCTAACATTGCATCCATGATTTCCAAAAACAATTTAAAATGTGGACTCTTCAGACCACAGCACACTTTTCAATTTCCTATCTGTCCATCTTGGCTCAGGCACAAGTGGCATTTTTGGATGTTGTTGATATATGGCTTTCACTTTGCACGGCAGAGTCTTAACTTGCCTTCATAGATCCAGAACTGACAAACTGTGTTTATGGACAATGGTTCTCTGAAGTGTTGCAGAGCCCATGTAGCATTATCCTACAGCCATGTCTGTTTTTAATGCAGTGTGGTGGTTTTGGGCCTTGCCCTTACATAAAGAGATTTTTCCAGATCTGTTATATCTTTTAATGGTATTTTGAAATGCACTTGGCAAAATCCCTAAATTCTTTGAAATGTTTTGTTGAATAGCTGTTCTTCAATTGTTTAATTATTTAGCCATGTAGTTTTTTCATAAAGTGTTAAACCTCACTCCACACTTTTTTTCAAGCATTCGGCAACTTTCCCATTCGTTTGTTGGCCCTTTTCCAACATTTTTGGAACATGTTGCAGACATCAAATTTAGAATGAGTGTGTATCTTGCTGTACTAAATTGTCCCGTGAATTTGGATTTAGTTACATTTTACACAGCATTGCAATTTAGTTAGAATCATGTTTAAAACTTAATCAAAAAGAAAAATATGTTTAAAAAATGAGATTCTGATGAATGCTGGAACAAATTGGAAGCTGCCAAGGGTCATTTTCCAAGAAAACGCTGCGTTCTCAGGTTTGCCCACAGTGGCAGCTTCCTGTCCTATCAGCCCCATAAATGCCCTTACAGTACGATACCCCTGCTGCAGTCCCTGCCCTGGTTTTTAAAGCTCTTGGTAGCCACTGCTATAGCTTCCAGATGTTGACTCTAATGTGTTTTTAGGGGAAAGAAAGAAACTAATCTAATAATAAGGGTGGGCAGCACAAGAGAAGCCTGGAAGGTGGAGAATAATATTAGCACATCTTCATAAATCAAAGCCCTCAAAGCAGTCCAGCAGACATTTAGTTAAGACACCCAGACCACCTTCATTACAGGGAATTACTGGGTGTGAAAACACAGAGCACAGATTGCCCACACCCACTTCTTGTCAAAACGATACGATTATAATGTAGGCTAAAGGAAAGCAACATGAGTGCAGATTATGGTGATCAGTGTTTATCAGTCATCAAGTCATGAATAATGAAAACAGTTTTCCCCTTTGCTTTATAATACCAAGTCCTTACTGGAGGTTTTCTCCCGCTCTTTCCCCAAGATATTTTTCCAGGACCGCCATATGGTGCTTTTATCTATCGACACACAGAACAAGTTGTATGTATTTATTCATTTATTTTGGGGAATGAAGTGGAAAATAGTGTTTCCGTGCTAATTTAACCAGTTCAAAGGGATCAATCTGAAGAGAGAAATTTCCAAGAAATAGCATTAAATTGTCTCAATGAGCATGATCCTTATCATGCGGCCTCTGGCCCGTGCTGCACACAATCAAGAGAAATGCTGCATCACAGGCTACATCTGTGGAAACTGTGGACAGGAGTGCTTTGAACCCAAACAATATCGCGTTGATAAAAGAAGGTTATTCAGTTGGCTTTTGTGTGTAGATTTTAAAGACTTCAAATGGTGTTTAATTGCCATAAGTGTGGAAGAGGATGAGTTATTTATATCTGCATCAGTCCTTCTGCTCTGCATTCCTGTGCAGTAAGCCTGAAGGACTGCCTGGGACTGGGCTGAGGGCTCAGTGCTGTCAAGAAGTTACGTTTGAGAGAGCCAAGAAGAATCATTGAGATTCAACAGCCCAACTGAGTTTGTCATTTATTTTTTTTCTTTCTTTCAAAAAAAAAAACACCCAGACTGTCACTCTCTTATACTAACCCTAGGGAAGGCTACCTTTCTCTCCAGAGGCTGTCGAGTAGGAAAGGTGTTATTTAGAAATGCACAGGAGGAAAATGCATGCTATTCATTCGAGACAGACAGGACCCAAACGTTAGCCTGTGCCATCAAAAAGACACAGCTGTCGTCACACTCCTCGGCTGTCATACTCTCTGTTTCTCATCTTCAAGGACTCCTGGCACTGCCAAATTTCTCTTCCTCTCCGTCTTCCACGCTCTTAGCCAGTTCCTCCCGCAAAACTCTTTTACTTTCTCTGTCACTGCCTTAATTTCCTCTCTCCAATTTCCTTCTCACTTCCTCTCTTTCAGGCTTCAAGTTTCTCTCACACTAACCACCTCTTCTCTTTCTGCCTCCAGACTTTCCCTCCTTGCCTTCCTCCTGGTGGAATTAGGTTTGCGCCGTAGTGCGCTGGTGAGATGCTAATTAGCAGGTGGTGTAGAGAGACGCATGGGCACATAAACACGGGGAAAAGCGTTGACATCAAGGCCACATGGAACTACCAATACTGTTTATGGAAATTACCTGAAGGTCTGATTAATGTTTAAGTTAATCAGTGGGACAGGAAGGAATTCGGCTGTGGGCGTGTGATTGAATGAGGAGTGGAAAGAGAGAGAGACCAGTCATACGTATCTCAACATATTAAATGATGGAGTTTATATCTTTCTGCACTGATATGAGTGGGTGTATGTAAGACATGTAATTAAACGGATTTAAGCATTTCACCAAAAAATATCCATTCCATTTTGGCATGCAAGTCTTTGTGTATAATTCTGGAGAACTTTGTTTTATTTATTTTCAATATATGACCTCAGTGACAGTTTCGGCTGATGTCAGTAAATTGGCCTGATTCCCACTCACTGCCCTTGGAGGAGAGAGCTGAATTATCTGTCCGAGCGCTGTCAGCAACAGACAGTAAAAACTTGATAGTGTTAAATAAAAAGTTTTTACCCTTATCAATTCATGCCTACTGGCAACTGGCAGTGTTCAAGACTATGATATGAACTTGGGAGACCTTTGTTTTAGTTATTTCATGACACATCATGAAAAAAATTCATTAATGAAATGAAAAATATATTTACATATACACATACATATATTTGTAACTTTGCATGACGACACATTTATTTATGGTTCTTTTGTTTGACATCGAGCTCCTGAGATTCTGATGCTCTGTCTGCAGTGTACCATGCCTGTTACCCATTTTTGTGGATTCACCTGAATTGTGATTAAGTTTAGAGATCCGATTTACTAGTTTGATGAACAGTGTCGATGTGCCATGAAGCCTTGTGCCAAATATAGGACAAGACAGGACAAGACTGTCAAGCTAATTGCATTTGAGGGCAGCTATCTTTGTGTATATATATATATCTATATAAAATTATATATATATATAATCCTTTATTTTCTCATTTCAAAAGGTGGATAAGCTTCTGGCACAATACTACTTTTCTGACTGGGTTTTTTTATGCCACATCTGGAGTAGAGAGACCAAACAAACATTAGCATCAAGCTGATTAGGTTTCATTGTGATTACTATTACATCTGGAATTAAAAGGAAGCCAGGACTTTAAAGTGAAAATCTTTTGAATCCAAGTAGGAAAAAAAAAAAAAAACATTTCCTGAATTTCATCATTCAGTTTTTCTAAAAAACAGATGGTAGTCTGTTATCATTTTGTCCACCAGTATCTAATTTTTAAAAGTTGCTATAATTTGTTTAAAACTGTTTGTTACAGCTTGAGAAAAAACATTCTCCCACAATCTTATCTTAAATTTTTCAAATGTTCAGTAATTCCCCATAGGTTTGGATAATGGACATTTATAATGAAGACCATGATATGAGCATGGGAGAGAGAAATGATGCTTGCAGATGTGACTGCCAGCATGACTTAGATATAAATGGGGCTTCAAAGTTCCAAATGTTGGGAGGTTTTAATGTGGTTGTAACAGTTTTGGCACAGGAACTGTAGCCTGTGGGGTCACTGGATGATAATGTATGTTGATCACTGTTAAACTCCCACAGACAAAGGGTGCTTTCTTATGGCTTCTTAGCCAAATTCAAGATGTATTTCCTTGTTCTGGCCACAGTATGGCACTCTTCAAATTGAAATGTGACCTCTTTCCTGACAGTTCTGCTCTGTGCTGTGACATTTTGAGTCAGTTCTGGGGCATCATGTGAGACCATCCCAACTCATTGCAATCCCTTCCTTGTATTTAGATTTAATGATGAATCCCATCCGTAACAAACCAATCACACATGCCCATCAGTTAAGGGACACCGCTACGATCGGGCATAGTGGGGTTTGAGAAGCGCTTCCTTTGAAATCAGAACACGACTTGACCGAAATGAATCCCCTTTCCTCCCTACTCTGCATTATATATTTATTTATTTATTTTATTACAAGGTCCTGAAGATCCCCTACGGGTGGTTGGTCTTCCCAGTCAACATTGAGACTGACATCAGTGTAGCCATCTCATTACTCTCCAAGGGATCTGGGAGGTCAGTGCTATCAAGTGGAGTGGTGCTATAAAATAAATTGAATGTTCCGCTGAGGCAAATGTTGAAGGTGATGGACAGAGAGGGCCCCTTGTTCAGAACCACAGCTATCCAGCTCCCCTGGGTGCTGCAGACTGGGACCTAGGCTGAGCAGTTGGATGACTGGGAAAAAGGTTGCAATCAGAATTAAACATGAGCAATCCGACTAGTGTGGTATGTTGGCCATCCTTCACTCTCTGCAGCTCAGAGAGTCTACCTGTGCATGTCCAGTGGGCCTGTCAGGTATTGGAATAGACACACTTGGCTGCACAGAGGTGGAATCAGAATTGCAGATGGGAGAAGGAGAGGGAAAAGAAGAATAAAGCCAATCGATGTGAACGCCTACAGTATAAAGCCACAGAAAGATGGTCTGTATTTCTCTAGTTTGGGCCAAAGATAATGTTAGGCGACGTTTATGTTTGTCATTTTAATATGATTTTTGAGCTCTAATTCTAAAACTCACAGCTTATGACAGTAAATGACTACAATTCACCACTTGGCACGAAAATCTTTTTTATGCATTAATTTAAATCCTGGCTATTTTTGAGCTGGATCCTGTTAGGGATATTCCAAAGTCCTTTTATTCAACATTTGACTACTCAGTGGTTTGTCCTAAGAATCTGGTCTGCAGTAACGCCTATATTTACAGTATTTTAGGATTTACTGTATGCTTAAGAATAACATTTTTGGTTATTTTAATGACCAAACTGCATTTTTAACATGTAACTCATTTGATGCCAACATCATTATGCCTTATGGTGTGTGGTTGCCTTGATGTAAGAGGTTAAAATAAACAATGTCAGATGACATTCTAAAATGACTGGAAAAAATATAAGTAAGCCTACTTTCCCATTTACATCTGTGTTAAGAAAATGTGCTTTCAAAATGGATAAAGTATCCTTGGTCCATTAAGACTTAATATGTAAATTTTGCAGTCTGGCATGCAATAGATAAGCTAGCTCTGAAACGTGACAATTAACTAGATTTTGTTCAGAATTGTCTGGTATTGGCTGTTTTGAATCTATGTTGGCATTACATCACATTGTTCCTGTTTTTCCTCTTCATTTTGAAGATCCATAGAACATTGTGGAGTGATTGGATGATGACAGTGAGAATAAGAAGTTGCCTTTGACTGGAAACGGCAGCCATGAGCAATCATTTCCTCACAAATGCTCTAATCTATATACAACGGAATATATTATGTAGTCATTCCTTTCTCTATACTGCCTGGAGTTTTTGTAGTGTAATATGTGGTTCTGATTCCCTGAGCTTATAAACTATTCCATTTCATTTTCAGACACTTTGAAAAAAGCCACATACTGTGTAATATGTGTATGTTTTCTCAATAAAGTGCCACAAATAATTCATCTAAAGCTGTGGTGCAAAGAGAATAGTTGACTTTGTTAGAGAAAAGAATGCTTTTGGTATAGTCTTGGATTTTCTTGTAACAGCCGCTAACACAGCAGTGTAGTACTGCCTCGGAGGCTTGGCACAGGGACAATTTGTAATGTGAGCTCAATTATATGTATTCATGCCCTCATAAATGACATATGTTGTTAGTTATGGGGAGTAACTAGTTCAAACCTGGATATGCACTGGCAAAAAATGGTGTAGTAATTATTCGCCTGTAATGACTGAAATAAAGCATGATGAGTCAGACAAATTGTTTTAAAAATGAAGGAAAGAGGCTGGCTGGTTCAGCTCTTTCTCACTGTGCTTCATTTTTACAAAAAGTAGCTATCACGCCAAACAAACAGTGAGGCTTGAGATAAAGTGTTTCAAAAAATGTATTGAATCTCTGAAAGAGGTATCAGGATTGCTTGTTGCTTTTCCAGAACACCAGAAAAGAGGTACGCTTACAACTACTCACAATGACTGTCCTCCAGTGCACTGCAGGAGAAGCAATTTGTTGGAAGAAGTAAATCCATTTAGCCCCGACAGAAAGGTGGCAAGCCAACTTAATTGAGGTCTCCGGCTATATTTAAAAGGAGTAAATAATTTTTGGACGCAGCAGGTTATTTTGAGAGAGGGTCAAACGGCTGAATACACATTCCAGTAATGGAAAGACTACTCAAATTGAAGTTTGTTCCATAATTCTGGGTTACACAAGCTCCACATTTTCTTCTTGTCATATTTTGAATGATATTACAGTCTGTCCCACTTTTCTGCTTGATACCAGAAGACTAATAACTCCTTCCCTTTATTGTCTGAAAATTTGAAGTCTTCTGTTTGGGCTGAGATGTCTGTTCTGCCAGAGTAAACACCACACTGCACAGCATGTCACTGCTAAAAACTCTGCAAAGAATGTGTGTGGAAATGCAAAATGTTTAATAGCTGAACCATGAATAAGTTATTTTTCCATTTCAGTCTCACTCGTAAGAGTGCAAAAAATTCCACACAAACTGCCTAAGATACATTCACAATATTGGAGATACACACCAACGCACACACTAACTGTATAAAGCACCTGCCTGGAGGCTTAGATTGAGATAGTCCAGAGCCAGACGAATCTTTGGCTTACTTCCTCCAACACCACAACAGGAAAATCACAATAGAGCAGTCCTGACCTGTAAGCCCTGGGCCTTTTATGACAAGTGCTATATAATTGTGCCGTCTGGCCTAGATTATTCAATGTCTCTCAAAAATGTCACAATTATTTGTCTACAGCCCGCCCTCCTGGCCTCCTTTCTCTTCTTATCTGCACTTTTCTGATTTATGTCACCTCAGTGGCATGCCAAGTTAGCCCTGTGTTTTTGATTATGTTTTCATCAGTGTTTTTTTAATGCATCAACTTGTAAACCAATTTAGCCGCTGGCGCCCTGAAACTATTCTGGCATGAAAGAGCTATTGCAGCATTTAGCGTCCAACCCCCCCCTCCCCTTCTCCTCCACTGCCAGTAAATGTTTAAATATGTTGCAGTTTTGTTTGAAGGACCGTGTCACCGCACATGGCTAGCCAGCAGATGCCTTCAAGATAAGAGCACACCTTTAACTTTAGATTTACTAGCAAACTTTTTTTTCCCCAGTGCTGTGGTTAGTCATCCAGTAAAAGAATGTAGCTTTGTATCATGGAGACAAAAACTATTCCAACAGAGGGAACACACTTCAATGCCACTTTGTTTAAAAAAAATCTTCATCGAAGATGGCATCTAAGAAATCCTCTTTTAACCTTTCACAAAACATTGGATCTAATGATTAATTGCGTGCTATTCTGGGGACAGCAGAGGGCATAGTTTAATCTTTGTAACTTAATCTTCTTTTTGACCACTTGACCTTGGGTATTCAGCTGTTCCAAGGCCATCACTGATAGTGATATTGATGAAGAGGATCCACAGCTGGATACACAAACTGTAGCCAGGGATATCCACAGTCAAATGATCAGACCACTTATTTGTCCATTCTCTGTTCATATTACTAAATGGTCCAAAGCGTATGTGGTTAGAATTGCTTGAAGAGGTATTATGAAGAGCCAAATGGAAATATCATATATGTAAAATTACAGGAAATAAATATCATATGATATATCAAAGTCACTTTGCTCATTATTTGGTTAGCTTCTGCTTTTGTCCATATGGCACTTATTATACCAGAAACAGGAAATGACAAGTGGCATCTTCCAGTTAAAAAGCCAGCTGTAACTGAAGTCAATCAATACAGTGAGATGGATGATGCTGCTGATCCAGACGTTAAGGTCTTTCCTTTGTTTGGATCCTCACGAACTTGTAGACTTCCACCTGCATCTTTCTTCTTTACAAGTCTCAAATGTCATCCACTTCATCACTGACACCTTTTGATTACTGCTTCCTTATTAGTCCTTTATCCGGAGGGCCATAACTCTTCAGCCGAGTGTCATTATTTTGAGTGCGACATTAATGGAATCAATATTTTGACACCTTGCCTTCACAATGCAGGTAATTGAAGTCACAGGTATAGTGGATAATCGAGTTGTGGGGGGACATGATTGACAGGTAATATGATAAGGACTTTCCAAGCTCTGAGGCTCTGACATTGTCCCAGAGCACATTTCGTGCATCATGAAAAATGGATTTTAGTTGGTACAGTTGAGATGGTTAGTTCATATTTCTTGTCCTTACATGTCTCACCAAGACAACGTTACAGCATTAAGCTACCTTGAATTAGTTTGCAAATTTTATTTCCAATTCAGTTTATTATTATTATTATTATTATTAATATTTTTAATCATAAAAGTATGTACAGTTGTCTTTGCTTATCAATGTTATGTGTTTTTTTCTTAATCTCTTGTCTGCTGTTTCTTTATTTTTCTTCATGTATTGGTTCAGGAAGTGGATGCTGTGTTTAACATCTTAAGTTGTGCAACAAGTTGACTAGCTCGCACACTGAAATTGATGTTTACTGACTGCAATTAATCATCTCTGACATTAGCTAGCCAGTAATTTGTGATGCCTTGTGGCTAATAGCTGACCTCAGCTAAATGTAGTTAGCACATGTTATGTGACGTTAACATGCATTAGGTGATAGTGGCTATCATGTCAGATGAAATTATATTTTCTGTCTGATTAAATTATTGGTTTGTTGACATTTCACCACATTGGGCCATGATTTGTAAAAGAAATGTGAACAAACAAAAGATTGTCACAGACACTCAATAGAGTTAATTGAAGGGGGGGGGAATTAATTCATATTAACTTGTTAATGTCACTGATTGTGTTTACATAAGTCTGTTGTTAATGGTTATCATTATCCTCCTCTCTTTAAAAAAAGAAAAAAAAAACTAAACTGGTGCATCTGGTGCATTGGTCATATTAAAATCAACTCAGCATTCTGGTGTGTTTTTGTTTGCTACGGATGCTGAAGCTCTGTCGTTATCCGTGGCAAGCACAGTGCTCCAGGCAAAGCCTGAGCCAACACACTGCTGCCCAAGTAATTACAAGACTTACTGTCAAAACAGAGACACAGAAAGACGGAGGAGAGCAGTAGACGGAAGTGAGAAATAGAGGGAGAAAGCTGAAGGGAGAAAACTGAAGTGAAAGAAAATGAGAGGGGAATAAGCGAGACTGACTGCTGCAGCTTAAGCAGCACCCAAAACTGCAATGTTTCAGATCACGCACACACATGCACAGACACACACACACACATACACACAGGTACCTCAGTTAACTAATACCTCTCTGTCATCTGGGAGTTACAAGTCATGCCTTGATCATACGCTTGTAGGAACATAAAGAGAACACATACTGTCCTCCAGCTCCATGTCTACCCAGGAAGTCAGCTCAGTTATTACCCAGAAGCACCTGCTTCTCTCCAGGCAGCTTGCAGCAGGCACTATACCTCATCTGTGGCACCCAGTAAGATTTTAATATAAATGATTCATGAGCAGACACTAGTTAACTTTATTTAAAAAAAAAAAAAAAAGTGGACTGGACCTGACATATTCATCATGTATACTGCTGTATCTATAAGTAGATGTTTCAAGTACAGTCATCAGAGAAATTTCACTCTTTTATTAAAAATCTTACAAATAGAAGATGTAATGATTAATTTGCTCTCACAATCCTTTAAATCTTTCACAGGCATCACAATAATTATTGGTTAGTTTTGAACAGCAGAATAAAAAGAAAGACTTCCCATAAACATAAAGTACAAATTAAAAAAAATATATATAAGTCAAATCTTTTGAGATTGGGTTAGTAATTTAATGCATGGGAAAGCATCTTTAGTTGACACTTTGTTCTTAGTTGAACATGTGTTAAACTTTCATTATTTACTTCTGTTTTGTGAAGAGCCTGATTTGATTTTTTTCACCCCTTTTTCGTTGGTGGATTAATTTTCAGGATTTCTTTGAGCAAATTGGTAAAACAGACTGGCTTGAACAAATCCTCTGGCCTTTGCTGTTCCTTTGCTCTGAAGTAATTTACTGTTTGGGCATCTTTTTGATTTTATATAATGAATTACTTCAGCACCGGGAGGAATTTCTGAGCAGCATTCTGGATAGTTTTCACTGCACTTTTTGACTTCAAAACTTTGTTAATCACATTCTTTTTCAGCCGTGTGACTACAGCTGCTCTTATCTTGCTTTTCCAGTGTTGAGCTTAGTTTTATCTGACCTCACGCTTATACCATTATATATAGACAGTGCTTACAGTACAAGGCTGCAGAGGGTTACGTGGCAAGCTGTGTCTCATACCTATATGTCTGAGTAATGCACTTTTTCATTACGTATGGGTGAAACTCATTCTTCAACTTCACTTTTTCTGGAAAATATGAGATCTTTGTTTAAAGAATACATCTCCCCCAACTACACAGCAAATTCATCAACTTGAACAATAGCTGTTATTTTCATTTTCCTTTTCACTTCTGTAAAATACTGTAGTTCAGGTCTGAGAGTTGCGCTGTGCCACACATAGCGTACTGTAGGTTAAGATTATATGTTGTTTAAAGACCTAAAAATGGGTAACCCATCAAAGATTTCCCAATTCTTCTTGGCAGTCAAGCACTCAAGACGCACATATTTCTTCACAATGACAAAAGTTAGACTTGAGGAGGCCTTGACAGAGCTTATTCCCAAGAGCACAAAAAAAATCTTTCATGCGGAAGCCACAGGATTCACTGTTATTACCAATCCTTTCCCCAGCTTTCCCTTACATGCGCAGAAAGCACAAAGTGTTTACGACCCCATGTTCCAAAGGTCACATTCAGACTTTTATTCGTTGCTCTGTCATGTCAAATGACCCTATCAGATTTCCTCATCCCGTGCATTTATGTGACTAAGGTGGTTAAACAAAAATGCAGTGAGAGGTGCTGACCCTGACCTTTGACCTCATAGAAATGTACATACAAATGTCAAGCCAATAACTAGCTTCCTTCTCAGAGCAACCACTTGCCTGAACAGGAGCAGTTGCTGACATGTAATTCATCAGCCACAAGAAAGGCGGGTGGGGAGGAAAGGTATAAAATAAGTGGGTTGCTTATTTCAGTCACAATGTAAATACTTTTAATGAACCCACTGATTGGCATTTCAGTTTGTAGCAAGGCATGGGCCAGACGAGATCTGTGTGATTGGCCACTCAAGACAGGACCAGCGAAGTCATTTAGGAAATTGCTTTTTCGAAGGATTTCTTTCCACAGTCAGAGGGCAGAACAGTATGCATGGGAACCTGCAAGTACACTTGTACAATTAAACAATCACTGTTTAAAATGGACTAAACAATCTTTTAAATAGCAACAGCACACAGTGTGAAAACTGATCACCAAATGTTAATACCATTACTACACGGCAGATGTGGAAGCAGGCAGGAAATGTAGATTTTGTTTTAATATAACCCCTCTGCCCACCCTAGGTTTATGGATGTGCTTGTTTCCAAATGATCATATAAGTCTTTGAACCATGTCGTTTGAGGTATTTTAGGCTTTTTAAGAGGAAAACCGGAGCACCCTGCTTACTCGATTCACCCAGATCTGACTGGCTTTATAATTCACTGTGGGTGTAGGTTCATTGGGGCCAAAGCAGAGAATGAGGGGGCACTAACATTAGTGCCCAGAAAAGACTTTCTCCAGCTGGGAGAATAGACCCTACCCTGCAGGCCAGAGGCACGAGGACTCGTAATTGGCTCAATCCAAAGGGATTTATAGATTTTCACATTCAAATTTATATTGTCTGGTTTGCATTTGGGAGGTAAGAGGGTAAGCTTACCTTTTGGCTAAAGTACTACTTTATTAAACCTCACAGGAAAATAATGGTGAGTCAATTCAGGGGAAACATGACAGGAGAGAAAATACTGTATCATAAGTTAATACTGAGGGAAAGGTTAAAGGACTGCCAAGTGAAAAAGTTAAATATTTTTACATACTAAAGGTATAATTTTACTGTAGGAGCAAATGTCTGCAGATGTATTTCTACTCTGTATCACAATAAACTTGCAATGAATTTTGGTACTTCCTGTGTGCCCTAATGTCAAAAGCACAGTTTAAGTTGGTCACCTACATTACTTTATTAGCTATTACCCCAAAATAGATCACAATGATATTTTCATTATATTTGCCTATTTCAAGCAAGAGTACTTATATTTTTATACTTGAGTATACTTTTGAAAAAATGACGCTTAATTTATTTTAACTACAGTTGAAAGTTCTTACAGTTAGAAAAGATGTTGGTCGAGTGCATGAGCAGAATGAGGCCATGGAAGATACAACAGCAAACTACTACCCACAATATGTAGACACAAGTACAATACAGGGGGACCATAGTAAGAATTATTTTGATGCCATAAATTATGTATTTTGGTTTATGAGCATGTTGGACATGGGCGTATAATACACGGCCCTATGTTGGACGAATCACCACTTCTTTCTAGGTAAACAGACTCTAGATGCTCAAAGATTAGCAGCACTGATATATTGTGCTGACAGGTCGAGCTTGATATTACAGATGCCACAACAATGCTGTTTGTTTTTGAATGTCGAATGTCTCTGACAGACAGAATATAATAGCATGCATTTACCATCTGGCAAAGGTTAGATATTATTAGATTTTATGTGTATGCTCTTTCTTAGAATTAGCTTGTTTCACGCATACATGTTTTTACTACATGTTTACACCTAGCAGGTGCTCAATACATCTGCTTTGCCTTCTGTCAGATATGTACAACTGTAGTCTAGTCGTTCATGGTTGGTTGCTTTGCTGAGGAGCACCTTAAAGTTGCTGATGTATATCGAGAATATTTACAGCAAGTCATCAAAAATAACACCTCCCAACTAGAATGCTGCTACCTCGTCTAACAGACTATTTATACTATGTCACCTCACTTAGATGGCACAAATAATGAGTACCTACAGCATCACAGTTTGAAGCGTAGAGCCCCTGACAAAGCTGCTGTATTTGAAGACTTAGGAGTGAGAACAGGCTGGCATTGTTTGTCTTTCCTCTTTATTCAAGTATGTACAATTAAACAGGATTGACCTGGTGTGTTTCATAGAGAATTTTAAACTCAAATCACAATTTACCAGACCACAGTGATTCTGTTTTGTTTAACTTTTGTCTGGGCATCAGCTTAACTTTTATTGATTTACTATGAAAAGTTGTAAACTGTGGTGTGTGCCACGACAACTATGGGACAGTGACAGTAACTTTCTTCTTTGTAAGCAACTATTTAATATTGCCTCATACACCAACATGTTTGGTGAGTCTATTGTTTTTTGTAAGGTGATATCTGAGTGGTTTATTGTGTGTATATCATTGCTCTTTTTTAAATAACATTCCCATCCGTGTTTAAAATCATTGACATCATTACATATTACCTATGTGAGAGTTTATGGGTAATATGCACAAATCGTTCACTGAGGGAACCATAAACACAGTAAACACATAGAATATAAAGATAAATGCTTCAGAAGCTGCTGAACTGTTACAGAGCATGGACCAGTATTTAAGCTGGTAACATCCCTGCACCTAGAATGAAAAGATGATGGAATTTTGTGGTAATGGTGCTTTGCCACCTTTAATACAGTCTTACCACATTTCAGATTTTTACACTTTGAGCAAAAATGAATCTTTTATTTTTTTACTTATAATGGAAAATAATTCACTAAACACATAAATGATCATCTAAAATGGTCTTTGTGTGTTAGCAGAGAGCTGATGTGTTTGCTGTATGGTATGCAACATACATTTTTTTTTACAGTATTTTTGCTTGAGTGGATCCTTGTGTGTTCTCTTTAACCAATGTCAGTCTGAGCTCTTGGCCAAGTGAAGTAAAATAGAGGCAGAACTCTGATTAGTTGCTTGTGGAAAGCTATAAACCAAGATCTAAAAGCAACAATATCCAAGTCACATACCACATTATAGCAAATGTCAAGCAGAAAGGAAAGTGGCTTGGTCTGATTCTGGACTATTTGTCTGCTGTGACATGGACACGTGGGGCCTATAGTCTACTGGGAACCATAACATACTCATCACCTCTGACACGGTTGCTTTACTTAGTCCAAATGCTTTCTCCAAATGTCTGAAACCAAGATATATGTGTGCTTTCATCTTTGCGTATAAGCATGTGTGTGCGCATGCATGGCCTTGTGTGTGTGTTTTCTGTAGGAATGACAAAGAGAGCAAATGTAACATAGCTTAGAGAGCTCATCTTTAGTTCAGACATGCACATTATTATATAGTGTCATTTAAATAAAAAGAACCCCCTTGTTCAGCACAGTGATGTCTTTAAAGAGTGATGAGTCTGGATCAGGCTCAGCTTTTTTCATCTCTCATCTCATTTTTATTCTGACCCTGCGAAAGTGCCATATTATGAAAAGCAACGCTTGAAATTATACCTCCACTGTTAATGAACGTCTTTATGTTTTAGACTTCACTAATGTGTTCTGTGGTATGTTGGCTTTATCCACTTTATTCGGAGAGCCAGTGATGTTGTGTGGCCTTGCAGTATTAAGTAACATCTTGTACTGTCTGCTAAGAACATGACCCCACCTGAGAGTGCAGTAGGTTGGCTCCATGGGGGAAAATAGAGACACGGCAACCATTCAGCTTCTTTCCCTTCAGAAAAGACCCTATCCTGGGTATAAGGCTCTGTAAAAGGGTCAGTAAATGCCTCTTGGCCTGTTTATGTGCAGGTAAGTGCACCCATAAAACAATGGGGATGTAGTTTAAGAAAGGTGAGTGAGTGAAACGCTACAGTTTCAGAAGAATGTACGCACTCATGTTGCTTGTGAGGCCCCTTGGATAAAAGCATGGAAATGGCTTATGTTTGTTAAGTAAAATGAGGTGCTATCATGCTACGGCATCTACAATTCTAATGAAGTGTTTCACTCTCAGTAATTTGACTTGTAAATTGATAAATAGTGTGCGAGCACTTTTCTTTTTAACTTGTGGGATGCCAGAGGAAAGGGAATTCTGCTACGAGATGACAAAATGTTTTGTGAATAACTTTTGATGAGTTTTTTTTTTCTGTCATCCAATAAATACATAATTGTCTCCCCGTTTTGAAAATTTCTATTTATTACATTATTTCTAAATATTTAAAATTTTATTTCAAATGCACCATGTATTTTTCCTCTAGCTTTGTTGGTCCAGCCTCCAGGTGTAAATGTGTATAACTTGTATATTTGAAGCAGGGCACTGCCGAAAACGGCCCACACACTTATAGTAAACTTGTCCTGGATTTATGGTTAAAAAAAATAAAATTCAGAAAGCAAAATACACAGAAAAACTGCACTTTGAGGGCATCCAGAGTTCACTTTGACACTTCAATTCATGTCCCCATCAACCATCCGATGATCCTCTTTCTTTCTGTCACTTTTTCAAGCTTGTTGTTATGTTTTGAGGAGACTTCTTATTATCTGTAATGTATTTGAAAGATTCTTCCTCCTGCACAAACCTTTTCTGATGTAACCAGCTTCTGACATTGTTTCATGACTCAGTCTCAGGCTAAGTGCAAGCACTGACAATGCATCCCATAAATAACTGGATTTAAGTCAGAATTGCCAAGCAAATAGTGTATCTGCTGAGCTTCCTGCTGTATATCACAGGATTTCCCCCAAAACTCCCTACCCTGCTAGAATACAGATGGAACCAGTTCTGTGGCTCTAAATTAGATAATGTTTGAAGACACAAGTGCTTAAGAATGAAAGGGTAAAGACCGCTGGTGCTCTTGGTATTTTTAATGCGGTACGTGGGTCATTTTCAGGCACGTCTAGAGCATTGTTGTGTGACTAGAAGTGTGGCTGCTGCAGTCACAGCCACGTTAGCGATTTTTCATGTGGCCAGGCATTACCATTGAACCAGCCTCAAGCACATTCTCTCTTGCTCTAAATGACCCTTGTGGTTTTATATTAAATTAGGAGAAGAGAGGTTGTCAGAAGTTATAAAGGCCTCAGCTTGGCCGACTATCACTCAGTTAAGTCATTATCATGTGCCTTTGTTTAGAGTGACATGCTTTAGGGTGGGGCTTAACTTGTCTATTGTCTCAGCATCAGCAAACGCTTCCAGTGCTCATTAATGAGCAGTAATCCCCCACACCCTTCTTACCACTGTGTAATTGGCTGATTTATTAGTGGAGTGTGATAGCCAACCTAACTGGGAGCTTAGGGGGAAAAAAACTGTGGACTAATGATTGCTTTAATCCTCTCACAGAGCACTTCCAAACTTTGCTACGTGTTTATATTCAAATGTTTTTAACCCAAACTCAGTGTTCAAAGCTGAGCGACTCCACTTTAATTTCATGACAGTACTGAAAGCAATTTCCATCAGCCCGGTTGTGTGCCATTGAAGATTTATCTGTGTTGGTGTGCTCTGTTCTCCTGACCAAAGGGAATAAATAAAGGCGTGTGGGTTAGAAAGTTGAGCTACCTTTTAATTGCTCTTAAAAAAGACAGAACATTTTTGGACTTTTTCTGTATTAATCTATACATAGTTACACTGAGCACATCCCAATGAAGGCCATCTAAGGTGGCAAGAAAAGGATTTTATTATGATGATAAGGGCTAAGGTCATAATCAGAATAAGCACCCAACCCCCATCAATAAAAACTTGCTCAAATGCAAATTCCGTATTTAAATGTTCATTAGTGTGTGTGCCCTATTGCATGTGGAAAATTCATGATCTATGAGTCAATCAAACAGAGGCCTACAGAAGTAATGACAGTTTGACATGAGAACCGAATAGTTAGGGAGCTGGAGATTTACTGGACAGGAGAATATTAATATTCAAAATTATGAGAAAGCATCAAAATTGAAAACACCCAATTTAAGAAATACCTTATGTTGTCTATACAGATTCTCATCTTGGTTAGCATGAACTATGAACTAGTATGAACAACTATATTTTTAAATAGACTGATTTCTACTCATCTACTTTGTTCAAAGATAGATTAAAGTCGATTAAAATCATGCCAAAACTGTTAAGTCTTGAGTCTGTACATGTGTTTGAGTGTACTTCACTGATTGTCTACACATTTGCTTGACAGTTAACTGATGACAGTCTCCCTCCCGTGGGGAGCTCGTTCCACTCTGCTGCTTGTGCTCGTGAAAATATCGATCTCACAGCAATGACATTTCTTGATCTTTGCATATCTCTGCAGAAACATCCTTCCCCCTGTCTGCATCTCCAGCGTCCCCTCCATTTGTTTTTTCTTCTTTCCCTACAGAAGGCTGATAATTAGCTCTCATTGGCGTTAGAAGCTCATTAATACCTCGTCACCATCCAGAGAGAGAGAGAGGGAGAGCATGTCATTGATAGATTCACACTCAGGGTAACCCCCGGACAGTATTTGTTTCCATCTCCCTAGCTGGATGTTAATGAGATGGTGGAAGACGGCGGGATTTTGCTTACTCTATCCGTGCTCAGAAGATGTGAACCAGCCTTATAATTGCTAATTTACCCTTCCACACAATCAGCAAGCTTTCAAGATGCTGTCAAGAATCACCACTAGAAATAAGCATGCCCTCAATATCTCTCCAAAGCAACACAGAGAGGATGGGAGAAAGATGACATTTACTTTATGAAAAAACATCCACAAGTTTGATCGAACAAAGCAAATATTGCAGACATAACTCCCCAAAGCAGACTCAAAGTACAGATTGTTTATTTTATCTTTATCAAATACTCTGCAGGATCACATTTGACACAACAGACGAGTAGAACTAAGCAAGCTTACTTTTGAATTAAAGCATTTATAAGCCATCAAAAGATCTATGTTTAATGGACAACATTTTAACTAACTAATGACAATTGAATATTTTAGGATATTGTGGGAAAATAGTAGTCACACAGTGACTCTATAAAGTTTGTGCTGTAACTACTGAGTGAGCACAAAAGACTCATTACTGAGCAGTAATCGGTATGTCTTCAGTAAGTCCAGATCTAGGATTCACAGGAGCAGATCAAGTCTAGAGAGTGATGAAGGGCAAACTTGTGAGTGTGATCAATGTTTTGAGGAAATGTGTCTGTAGATCTCCTTTGAGGCTGTGCAATCTTTTTGGATTCCTTGCATGCAAACTCCAGCTGAGAGCCGAGCAAACTCCACTGGATTTGGTGCGTCATCCAGTTAAGCTTGTCAGTATGCTTCATCAGAGCTGCTTGTCCGATGCTAGAATACCTTTGGACGCTTCCTCCCTCCACTCCTATCCAACATTGGAATTAGAGGTCAGTCTATGTCTGACAATTTCTTTAACTTGTGGAAAATCACATCCAGCCCTCTTCATGTGAGTGGCCAGCTATGCAGAGATAAGAAAATAAGCATGGACTTCTATCACTAGCTCTCTTTTTCCATTCTATTGGCTTCACCTTTCATGTAAACAAACAAGCACAAAGCTATGACTGCCTTCCTATTTCTTTTAATATGACGACTGGCTTTTCACTCAGCCGTTGAGTGGCCACTTGGATCAGGTTTAAACATGTTTGCCTTCCATCATGGTCCAACAACATGTCATACACGCTATTTCTTTTCATAACCTGACCTTTGGACCCCTGCTTGTCTGGCTGACATACTGACATAGATTGACCCAGACTAGAATCTAGGCGAGATTTTGACTAGATCCACACAAAATCAGGATTTAACTTTAACTGCAAATCATAACAGTTGTATCATTAAAACTGTGCTGTACAATTTGGAATTTAAATAAAACTTAAGGCACTAATTTTAAAACTAATTCCTGTAACTAGATAGTCCAGTGTAATTGTAATTGTTACAGTATTGGATAAACTTAAGACTGCTCAATCATCAATTTTTCACGCTCTTTCACTCTTCACACAAAAACACATGGCACACACACGAACACACACACACACACTCTGCCCTGCAGCCACATTGTTTCCTATTGCCCTTTCTTATCCCAGCCTGACAGTAAAGGTTTAGTATCATCTCTTTCTTCTTCACCCTTTCCTCTCCTTCTTCCTCTCCTCATCACTACCTCCATCTGCATTTCTACGCCTATGTCTTATTTATCCATTCCTCTCAGATAAGGTCTCGGGAGATGAGAGACATCTGCTGCACACACTTTGAAGATGCATCGTGTTGCTCAATTACGTGCGGGGCCAAGGTCTCGTTTGCATTCAGTGGCATGAAGAGTGCATCGCTAACAGGTGGTGGGAGAGAACATGCATGGCAGGCCGTTTGATAAATAAAATATATTATGGTAATGCCACTGAGGAGAGGGGGAGATGTGACTATTGCTAATACTAATTGGCTTGCTCTGCATTCACAGCTAGAGAGAGAGGGCGAGGTCTGAGGTGGTGGACGCATACACACACACACAATTACACACTGGCATATGCATGTGCAATAAAAACATAAATACTATGAAACATGCCTCCATGTAAATATATGCATATGTTTATGCTCTTGTAGTAAGTACATTTGCATATATATCAGAATACATATTCAAACATGCTTATTTGTGAAAATTAATGCAAATAAATTGAAATGTTGATGGACTGGCAGGAAAACCACCACGACTGGTTTGCCTGGTGCTGGCAGATGGACTATGGCGTCTTCTCTGGGTGTATCCCATTACCTCTCTCAAACTCCAAGTCTTGTCCTGGATAAGAGTTGGACAGGCACTCTACCATCAAGCCAAATAAAGAATGTGCATTTAATGAGGAAGGAGAAGGGAGGTGGTGGTGGTGGTGGTGGTGGTGGGGTGGGGGGGGATTACACTAACTCAAATCTGTTACACGTGCTGGCATACAGGCACATACCGAGGCACACATTTGGACACATGCAAAAAAGCAAACAAGCACTTGTAGCGATACAAAAAAATAAAAATCTCTCTCTTAATTTCTCTAAAATGCACACACATGCAAACACACACACAATTTAAGAGGTGACCATGGGTCAAAAGTCATTAGACTGGAGGGCATCTCATCTGAAAAATGAGAGCCTTGCCAATCCATCATGCATTGGATCTCTTGTCAGATGTTATCAGTCTTTTGTGTCCCGTCTCGCAAAGCCAAACAGGCTTTGATTGGTTCGTCAAATTGGTAACGGTTTCACATTAAGAACAGAAATCAAGAATCAATCAGAAATACAATACTAATTCTGTCTTGGTGGCATTGGTGTATAACACAGCCCAACACTGTGGTCCAGTGCCAACAAAACCTCATATATAGAGTACATTGGTAGGGAGACTGCAACGGCAAATAAAGATAGATGACTTTCCTTTGTAGGCTGCACTTACTGGTAAACCTGTAGGTTAATTGCATTTGACTTATAACAGTCCAACAAACAATACCCAGACACCCAAAATAGATTCATGTAATCCATTATATTTAACATTCAGTCATTATAATGCTTCTTTAATTCCTCCTCTTCATTTTGAAAACAAGGTTTTACCAGAATAGTTATTTGGTGCAGGATGTCATGTCGGGTTGAGTTTGGCATTTTGAGTTGTCAATCACAGCTCTAATGAGGAGGGCACAGCAAGGTTAGGATGAGGTTAATAAATGACAAACAAACAAGAGAGAAGGAGGCCCTCTGTTCCGCCATGATACCTGGCTGCTATGGGGAATCAGGCCCAGATGTGTTATGTGTAACTCCCGGTGGAAGTGGTGACTTTGGGGGTCACGCTAGGGCAGCTTTGTACACTCCTCATGGCACACAGCTGTGCTCACCATAGCCTCTCACCTTTGACCTTGCAACCCCCTGGTACACTTTTGGTAGGAATGTTGGGTGATTGGCTACTTCTCTCCCCTTTTCATTTCCTGTCGCTTCAGTTTTCACTTACAGCTTCATGAGTCTCCTGACGCCTCCCTGCTCACGCCTTAAAGGGATTTTCTCAGCTATCAAGGAAGAGCCTGCAGCTTAAATATGAATTATGGATGGATTTGAGACTAACAGCAAATCAATAATGTCTGCTGAGGAATGCATTACACTTGTGCAACTCATTATTCAATAAGCAATAACGGCACCCTAATCCCCTATATGTATGTGTTTGAACATAGTTAACCACCCTGACCCACTTTGATTTTGAAATTAAAGGTCATGCATGGTTCAATAGTGTACCACAGTGGATAAAATACAATCACATTTCAAGGATTTCCAGTGTGGTAATCTGATATATTATCTTGTAAGCATAGCACCTTGGTACCATAGAACAAGTGTTACTGTTCATAGACCAAATTACAGCATATTGTATTCCTTGGCACAGTTGGATTCATTAGTCATCTTTGTTTTTGGCAAGTTTACAAAACATACTTGAACTTTAATGAACTCAGCACAGTAACAATAGAATTGCAAGAGGTAGATTTTTTATGGTTTTCAAGGACAAAGAGTTGGTCTAGTTGTGGGCATGTTATAAACCCTCACACTTTCCTGCTTTTGTGAGCTAAAAATGTAAAGAAAAAAGAAAAAATGAAAACTGTTTGAAAATCCTTGCTGGGCATCTGGTTTCCAACAAGACACCTCCCCATCCCAGCTAAATCTCATGTCTTTAATCATAAAGCATAAGTGTAATTGAAGTTGAGTGTCCTCAAGAGTTCAGTTTTCTAGTTCAAGCGTCTGTTTTTATGGACAGGTCTATTTTAGCAATAATAGTAATATTATATTTACATTTTTAAAATAAGAGACAATTTTACAAGTTATTTCGTGAGCTCCCCTTGCCATTCTCCACCTTCTTGTGAGTGACCTTGGTTCTGAAACCTGACTTGAATCCGAGGATTCAAGTTCATGTATCGTCCCCCATGTTTTTATAAATCCCAATGCTGTGCTGGCTCTATACTTGAAACAGCAGTGAAATGGAACACATGGTTATGTGTCACAAAGGCTGTTTGAGGTTTCATAGAAAATCAGATAAATTAGGTAATTCAAATGGAATGTAGCAAGTCGCCTTAAAGCTTTACCCTTGGAGACGAAATAAAAATAACTTTTTTTCTTTTTTTTCAAACCCCTCCTCATTACATACTCCCCTCCTTTAGGGGAATGAAAGGATGGGGATTTAGGCTGCCACGGATGATGGATGGAAGCTGTGGTGTAGATGAGGTGAGATGTGAAACATTGCTCCCTCACTTTTCGTTTTTGTCTCTTTTAAGGCCAAATGAAGATGAAAGAGAGAGACGTTTAAACTCTTTGCCTTTGTGTTTCGTCCCCTCTGAGGCTGGGCTCTGTTGTTTCTCAGATGCCTGGGACAAATCCATTAGCTCTGCCGTATCTCAGCTACTGCAGGCGTCACCTTAGTCAGTGTTACTCTGGAGGCATTTCACAGAGACGGAGACAGATAAACAGAGAGACACAGAGACAGAAAGGTGGCAAGAGCCAAGTAAAAAAAACAAAACAAGATAATGACCAAAGTTGCTAAAGTTTACTACCAAAACTAGATTGCACAATTTTAATGATTAATTACGACAGGCGGTGTCATTGGCATAGAAATGAATTGAAAAATCACGGTAGTATGCACATGATAAGAGGAAACAGGAGATGTGTTTGTTTAATATGATCTTTTAAGGGTTAATATTTGTCACTTTTAGACTGATATCTGTTGAAAAGTTGTACGTCTAAACATTTCCATACCATCAAATGGCAATTCAGTGATCCTCCTTTATTCTTGTTTCGCTGGCGGCCTTTCCAATGCCATTCAAGCCACAAAAACAGTTGAAATTCTGCACTGAAACCATGACTGAAACTAATAAAATTAAGTTATTTTGTTATTTAATGCAGATAATCCACATACCTTGGTCAATTCTGGAATACAAAACCCCCTTGAATAAATCATCTTTTTAAAAATAACACAAAGAAGAATTTCACCAGAGCATGTTTAAGGCTGCAGTCTAATTGCAGGTTGCAAATGAGTTCAGACAGGCGTTTTCATATTGTTATTGGAATAGTGGATGAAATGAGGATAATGAGGTAAACCTTCAGCTTGATGCTACCAGTGTAGAATAATTTTATGGTGATTTATGTTTAACCTTTTTAGAAGAGGATTAGATGGCTGCTTCATAGTTTTTGCATGAGGTAGCTATTTAGCTAGTTAGCGTATTTAGTGTTATTTTAGTGTGAACAATTACTTACGGTTGCGGCTTATATTATTTTATTTTTTGAATGGCTTTCTAACTTATATTAATGTGTGCACATATAGAGGATACAGGAGAGTATACACAGAGATTTAAAGTTTAAGGTGCACATTAAAATTCGGAGAAGTTTCACTAGTTAGTGATTTGACATTTACAGAGAACCAAGGGATTGTTATTGAATTCCTAGGTGCTACATTATCTCATTACAGAGTTAATGTAGCCTGAACCTTTCTTGTAAATCCACAGCTGTATAAATGGAAGAGACTTGTAAGGCCATAACAATATTCCCCACTTAGGCGGGGAAACCTGGTCAGCAGTTCACTTGTTTTTGTACAATATGATACAAATGTAAACTGCCCTCAGCAAGTAAAGCAACAAGATTTTCATCGGGTTTAAATAAACTTAACCTTTTTGTCCTTGCACCACCCTCAAAGACACAGGTCATTTTAGTTTGTTGTTGCAGTTAGCTACTATTATGGTAATGGATGAGACGTGTCATAAAAGGGGGAAAACAAAAGGAAATATTGGAGACATCAACAGGAAATTCTCACCATTGCAGTCCATTTTCTGCCCTCCTCTGACAACTTCTGACAGAATAAGGAAGTTGGTGATAGTGAATTGTTTGGAAGGTTTTGAAAGGCTTGGAAGGAATGTATGACAGTAGAGACAAGAATGTAACAAGAGGCAGACTTGTCTGTGAATCTTTGATATTGTGAGTATACACCAACAATATTTTTATATTGGTGAAAAATAAAAGCATATCTCTGTGGGTTTATTGACTTAATACCTAATTCTATAGTGTAAACAGTTACATAACTATTCAATTCTTTTAGGATCTCGTAGAATACTGTTTTTTAGCAGTACGCTGTATTTTATTATCATAATTGAATAAAAAATGATCACATCATAAAAATGTGATAATAATAATGATATTAAAAAAACTGTACAAGAGAAATTGTACAACAAACAGTAATTTGTATTTCATTCAGTCAGTGTTGTGTACCAGATGTTTGCCTCAAGTAGCACAACAAACAGTCCTGATGTAGGAAACTCCATCCAGCTGGTACTTGAAGCAGATTAAAACATTGAAATACCACTTGACCCAGGTGAATGGAGATGAAAGGAGATGGAAATGAAAAAATGAAAGATCTCTCTACACGATAGGACACGGAATAACACCTATGTTTAAACTGCATAATAGCTCTGGAGTTGGCAGTTATATTGCGTCTTTTTTTTAACATATAACATGTTCCCGTTTTTTGAGGAAATTCCAGCTTTATCAAACACACTGTGTCAGCTAGTCATTTGAAATGGAAATGAACGACCTTCAATTATAACCTTGTAAAACAAATGGAGTTAAACAGGCTCCTGAGGAAATCTATATCATGGGAACATACAATAGAAAAATAATTCCTGATGAACAGTTAATTTGTCATTGTTAACTATTTCCCTCTGGCGTCCTGGCTGGTTCTGGTTACAGCATTTGTTCAGTTGGATATATAATTATTTTCTTCACATGTAATATGGTAGATATATCTTTTTGATGGATTCCAGTATTTAGTTTAGTTAGAAGAAGAAATTAATACATTTTATTTCATGGCTTTATCGTTCATTTATTTGTCAAGGCCAACATAAGAAAAAGAGTATCACCACCCTGTCAGCATTAATGGCAAAATAAAAACACAAATAATTCTCTGATTGTCATCTAGTTTATGTCTGCAAACTGAGTCTGACCTCTGACCTTCAGATCAAAGGATCACAACTTTTTTTTTTTTACACAGTTCGTTTCAAAGACTTGTGTTTTTATTCCTCTGTCCCTGAAATCTAATCAGTCTGACCTGAAAAAGACCTCTCAGTTTAGTCTTAATAAATCTACTGCTTAAACGACTGAAACAGAAGAAAGTAATATGTTGTCAACTAAAACTGCTGGTAATGGAGAGTCCGCGGCATCCCATGATGGCTGAAATGATTACATACTTTTTAGCAATTTATTTTAATTCATTGTACATGTATGCCATTCCCAGACCAATCTGTGAGAGTAGGGAGAGTTCCTTTTCTATCGTCAGTTTAATGAAAGCAGTCCGATGGAGTTACCAGAGTCACCATAATCAGGAAGAAATTCAATTATTTAACATCTGTCATCAAAATCATTCTTGTTCTTGTTGAGCACTTAAGCAGACTGAAATAAAACATGAAATTAATGGTATGATTTAAAAAAAAAAAAAAAACTTTTTTCTTAATCCAAATTCTTACATCTTACAACAATAAAACAGCTTTGAGAAATATATGATTACCTTAAGTATGTGCTATATTTCTCTCAATCGGTTTTACAATCTCTCCTAAGCTTTTTTTAATGATAAAAAAAGAAATAGGTCATTAAGTGTAGAAACATTGTCTGTACTAGAACAATAAAAACCTCTCCTCAAACTAACGATTCCATTCTCCCACACTCACACTGGCTGATTCAGACACTGACAGTGTTTCCACAGTGTGTTTCCTCAGACAAAAGGGCTCATGTTTCATTCAGAGGTACTGTATCTGCCGACATGGTCCTCTGCATTATCCTCACTCATTTATCTAAAATCATGTACATGCTATGTCGGATATACTGTAGCTGCACAAATATGTACAGTATGCTCTCTATCCTGTCACAGATAAGGTTTGTAGATTGAGCTTTGCAACATTGCGTGTTATCTTTGCTGCCATAACTCTGGTGTCCGGTGTTTTCTTTTTAGAGAGCAGGTCTGATACAGTGCGTTGAGGTAATCACAATACTGTACAACCTTCAAGTGATTGATACTTCCCACCAAGCCTTCTGGGATGTCATGTTTTTACAGAAGGAAAAGGGTGAACAGTTTTGTTACTCCAAATGAAAAACAAATGGACTTGGATGGAAAATTGTAGAGGGATGGAAAGGGATCACTACTTTTGTGGTACCATGTCAACCACAAGGTCGCATACCAGAAATCAGGATCCCCCACAGTGGAAGGAGCGTTTTGTTTCGATGGCAGCACATTTTAGTGCTGTCAGTGTTGCCATAATCATGGAAATAGGCCAGTTAAAAATGCTTTAGTTGATTCCACTGACAAATGCTGCCATTCATAATGCCATGAACTCACCTTTGCCAGTAATCTCTAGTTTTTTCTATTTTATTTAAATTCAGAGGAGAGTACAAAAGCCAGGACACTTAAAGCACAGTGTATGACAAACCCAAAATTCATAACATCCAACAATGCCTTGTAGCATAATTTGACTTTGGGTTGAAACTTAACCACAATAGCATGCCATACTGTGGCATTTTTCATTGTACCCCAGAGACATTAGACCAATTATCTCGTTAAGTCATGTGTCTCCTTAACTGATTGGTCTGCCGAGAGAGAGACAGGCTGAAAGAGAAAGAGGTAGAGAGAGGATAAGAGACAATCAGAAAGAAACAGGAGCAGAGGGCGAGAGCGAGGGAATGTGACTGTTGTGTTGTATAATGAGTAAGCTATGGGCTCTTTTTCAAAGTATCCAAAACAGCATTCAATAGCTACCAGATGGCTGAGGGAAAAAATAGTGAGGGAACTTGATTACCTCTAAGCATTTTCTCTTAATTATACTGAAGCTGTTATGTCCTTAATACCGCAAAGGCTGTATTTCTTTACAATATATTCTAAAGTGTAGAGTGGAGTGAAGTAAAGAGTGCCATCAGGTACTTCATAAGAGCAAAGTGATTAGTTGAAAGAAATAACAGAATATGGCATACACAAGTGTGTGGTCTTTTAAAGTCAGAGCAATAATGTGCTTTGAATAATAATGTCGCCATCAATGAGTTAACACCATTGTTCTGCAGCTAAATGTGCTAATATTTTAATACATTTCAGTCAATTTCAGTCCTAAGTGCCCCATTGGGTGAGGTAAAACCTCCTCTAGCTCCATCATAACTTCTTTGTCTTCTTAATATGCAGAGTAATGAAGGTGAGGGTGTTTTCATCAAAGAGCTTTGTAAAAGTGTTGAAACATTGACAGTACTAAAAGGTAATTTCCACTTCCTCGTAGTGTATGCCAGTATGCCCGGGCAGCTGGGGTCAGGGCTTGTGTGAGCCAATGACAGGACTCTGAGGGATGAGGTCATAAGTCAGAAATGGCTAGAGGATCTCTTGGGTGTCTCATATATGTCATCAGGGGTCCTGTAAGCCCAACACTTTGCTGATAGATTGACACTCTAGCAAAGAAACAGTTTTAAAGGAAGTGCTGAGTCGTTGACGGAGACCCTGCCACATAGCTGACATATCTTCTCATCGAAAGCGCCCGCAGCCGACCAGCGAAGGCAAGTATGTAAGAAATATTTTTCTTGCAATCTCCAGAGTGCTTTATGGGAAGTTCCTTAAATCTAGGTTATGCACAAAAGGCAAGAATCTTACCCTGCTATGACTGATTTGATCAGACATGTGGACCTTCTAAACTGTGTTAAATTACCCAGAGTGCTCGCCTCGTTGTCTCGTCACAGCAATTGCTATGTGGCGCTCCAATTGCTCCTGGCTGCCAGGCTGGCGGTGTCAAAGAGTCTGCCCTATACCTTGTGTTGCAAACTAAAGTCAATTACCCCAATTAATCTGGTGGGAGAATGGAATGGAGCTGGAGATTGTTTTGCTTGAGTCAAAATAAACACAGTTCCTTCCCTTTAGCATTTCTGTTAATGAGTACAGGCCGCCGCATTTTTGGCCATTTCAGCAGGATAAATGTGCACATTTAGTAGATGTAGATCATGCCATGCATTACGTGCTGGCAAGATATGTACAAAGCTTGTTTAGACTCTGAGTCTCGAGCTCTCTTCTGGTATTATCAACTGCAGACGAAGTGAATGGGTAAAGACAGACTTTCAGAAATACTTGGTTGCAGATGGAGAGGATCATATCTTCAAAGGGACAGAAATACAGTTTGGTTTGATGCAGAGCACTTTTACAAGAATGGCGTGTTTCAAATCATCTTTCACGTAAGAAGAGCAAAAGAATCTAGTGCTATAAAAATGTACATAAAAAAATGGGTAGGAGAAAATGAATGAGATATGAACCATGCTGTTGAGAAACATTTCATGGGTCTTGCTGCTCAGGTGGTGTGGCGTTCCTGACCGTTTCACTAGCTGCATTTCCACTGTGCCGTTCACTATCCCAATGAAACCCAGGACCCCGATAGGCCTTTTGGACTTTGTGTCAGCGATTGTAAGGTAACCAGCTGGTGGTTTATTACCCAGGGCTTTCTGTCAACCGTGCTCGTTAAACTCCTGAACCTTTCCTGTAGACCCATACCTGCTGCAGCGAAAATCTGCAGTTGACAATGAACCCAAATTTGCTGATAGGCTAGAGTATCGAGCCCAGACCATGTGGCAACAATGATAAACCCACAGAGAGATGGATCAAAGCTTGCGGTGACCAGAAGTGTCGGCTTGAAGCTCTAAGAGTTATTTTTAATATGTGTTACTCAGCATATGAGCTCTGTATGCATGTGAATAACTACAAAAGCAGAGTTGAGCTTTGACATTTGTAAAATATTTACTTCATAGTTCTGCCTTTTTAGAGGGGTGCTTGCTATAAGCCATTACTCATGTATTATTGAACTGAGTGAAGACATTTGTCAGCAAGCTGAAACTTGATATTCCTGTCTCGCTGTTTGCTTACCCACATTTCAACAGTAGTGCAGTGCCATCAGATATCCTCTTTTTATCCTCTTTTGCTATATATGTTAACAAAAATGGGTTATTGTTTTGACATTCAGGCTTACTATACATCAGAAACTGGGTTGTGTTGTGTATAGTAAAACCTAAAGGTGACACGGTCTCTCAAGACAAATACTTATTGTATACTGCTTTAAACAAATAGTGGTGAGTGTCATTAAAGCTATTTCCACTGTTTCTAGTCTTTATGCCAAACTAAGACAACCAGTAATGACTCAATACTTAAAGGGATAGTTTAATTGTTTGCTCAAATCAAACTATCCATAACTGTCCTTGAAAATCCTCTGCTGATTCATCTTATTGGAGCACAATTTCATAGTACATCACTGTGTCTTTAAAAATATTCTTGTCCACTCACACCCTCCTGACTTCTCTGAAAAATGTAAATCGTCCCTGATAAAGAAATCTGTGAAATAAAACTCCAATTCATGACCTTTGGTCTCCCTCAATGCATTGAACTCTCTTGACTTCTGAGAAAAGTGTTACTAGTTTCCTCAGCTGTTCCTGGGTTTTTGGCCATCCGATAAGCTGATCCGGCAGGCTCATTCCTGCCCCCCCTTACTCTCTGACCTTTGTGCTCTCAGTGTAATTGCCTCAGAGTTTGATGGACCACTGTCTCGGAAGGAGATGATGTCTCACTGCAGCTTGTGATAACAGCTAGAAGGCCTCCTCCTCCCTGACCACCACGAAAACCTTTTTAAGAACACGTTAAATTGGTGGTAAAGAAAGTAGCCATCTGTTAAGGAAATAAAGTCTTCGTTATTCAGCCCCACAAAACTCTGGTTTTCATTTCCACTTGGGGGATAACTTCAAGCTTTCCATCATGCACCTTTTAGCGGCACTTATGGTGCATAGTTACTGTATATGGCCTGTTACATGCGGATTTCTGCTTAATACAGATATCAAAATCCTTGTCCCTGTTGTTGTGATCAAAAACATAAGAAACTCTGCCATCCATTTTTAGAGCATGTTTTTGTTTTCTGTCGATGGAAGCCATGCCAAGCCGAAGGATCCCTCCCAGCCTTGTGCACCAAATGTATTTCCATCGAAAACATAACGTGATGTCCATAATTACATTTAAGTGACAAGATTGAGGTAATTAGCAAACCAGATAATGGGACAAAATACAGGCTTATGAATTGGATCACATACATTCTGATACAAAGCATATGCTGGCAGAGTAGCAAAAAGCCAAAAAATGTCCACAAAGAAGGAAACACATGTGCACAGGGAGCTGAAATTGATCCAGCTTGGAAACTAGAACACTACTCTCAGCTTTATATCTTGTTTTGAAGGTTAAATAAAACATATCATCCCAGACATCCCTGACTTCATCAACAGATCTTACAACTTCAGTATTTCTTTAGAGAGCAGGGCGTCAGGTTTTTTTTTTTGGGGTGGGGGGGTGCAGTAGTGAACAGAGATAGACAGGTTGATGGATGCGCAGGCGCTGAGTCATGCACGTGCAAAAAGGAGTTTACCCTGTCTGGCTCCTGGGCTGCCCCTGAGCCATGGTGGTGACGGACAGGAGGGCGGATGATAGATGAAGATGTACGACTGCAGATAGACCATCAGATTAGTGGTTTGTTATATCTGATGTTATGGTGTAATCAATCCCATTCATCCCCTCTCTGTCCCCCACTTGATGGGTGGATCTGCTATCCCTGAATGTCCGGCCCCAATGATGTCCAGGCACATACTAAACTAGACGACTGTGCAATCATAGATTCATAGCCATTATATTCCATCTTTCCATCTCAGTCTTAATTCTTTTTTCCTCATTGCAGTAATACATGGCAGCCTGTAAGGTTTTGCTGGTTCGTCACACATCTTTAGGTGATTATTTCCTCCTTTTTTTACTTTTCCGTAAATGGGACGTGATGCATTTAAGGGCTTCGCATAGCACCACGGTGCTCTCAAGTCTTGCCAGTTCTGTTATTTCCCTTGTGGAGATGAGTTAATTGCTATTGTATAGTGTGCTACAGTTATAGTGTGCAGGACACAACAGCATTTGGATTTAAAGACTGAAATGTGTGAGGCACATGTTGAAAGAATTTTGGAGCCAGACAAGATTGGAAAACCGCCCCAGCCACCTACGTGAATACATCCACAAGATTTAGCATGGCTGGTACTGGCATAAACATCCAGATAAACACAAAATTAATTAAACTAAAGAGGGAAGCTTAAGTATCTGGTCTTAAAACTGTCACTTTGCAATTTTCCAGTGAGAGAAACAAACAACAACCCCAAACTGCCTCTGAGAAAAATTTAAGTCATTCCAAAGTTTAAGTCATTCCCTGATAAATCTCCATGTGGCTAACCGGTCTTGTTACTGTAGGTTTTGCATCTTACATAATTGATGCTTACATGCTTTATATTTATGTTGCTTTAGTAGTCATGTTCACAAGTTGAAAACCACATATGTTCACTCCTCTAAAAGGAAGTGATGTGGGGCTCTGCACTGCATAAACAAAAGCTCCAGGGTTTGTAGTCCTCATCCAAAGAATTCACCCTGTCAGCATTTGAAATACACAAAGGCTGACAAAGTCATGTTTTTCACAAGATAAGTCGCTTCTGCCTTTAGACATGAGAACTGCACCCAAAAACATGCTAGTGAGCTCAGCCAATTAGCGGCTGTTTTCCAGACTTGGGGCTATGCCTTTGACTCTGCTGTCAGAATTGTAGTTTCATAGTGCTACAGACCTACATCTGGCAGCCATGGCAGGTAAAAGAAGAATAAAGTACTATTCCACCATCAGCACTAATGGGAATAAATGGCTTACCTGAGCCAGCTAACAGCAAACCACATCCTGCTAAGAGCACCCAAAGGTTCCCCGTCAATCTTATGTCCTAAACGGCCCTTTCGGTGAAGAAAAGCAAAGTGAAATGTTTACGTTATGAAACTAACTTTCTTTGCTAAGTATGCAGAAATGGAGAGAAGAAAAGAGAAGCACCTTGTACGTATGCTTGAGGGTGTGGAGGGTGTTGGTTGACAGTGTGAGAGCAGCTCCACATATTTGTAGATGTGAGCCAGTCTTTCCTGGCGTAACGACTGGGCAATTTAGTCAGAGTGGGCAACTTCTTTGGTTTAAATCATGCCAGTTACTTGAAGTGAGATTAGCACAAGTACCAGTGCTAATTAGTATCACATGCAAGAGAGACGCAGTCATTGAGGTTTGGGAGTGCCATCCTAAGGTGATGACAATGTAAAACATCTTGCAGTATTTTGTGGTGTGGGAAAACTCCCTGCAAACAATTCTGCTCATGACCCAAACCAAATGATTAGTTTCTCTATCCTTCAGAAAAATTCCAATGAAGAACAAAAGCAAAGGAAGGAGCCGGCTGAAATGTAATGAGTGAATCAGAAGACAGAAACGCTCCTATGGTGCACGCTCAATTTGCTGCTTCTCATTTATCTGCTGCAGCAAATGCTTCACCTCTGATCAACTCTGAACTTTCGTTCCCCAGTCTTTTATTTCTTCTCTTTTATTTAACGTATGATTTGAACCCGTGGAAATACGCAACCAGAGGATCTGTCTGTGGAAGATATTTTTGAATTCCTCTGCCTTAAGATAGCTGAAAGCATATTTTAATTGCTTCATGAGATGATGTGTTCTTTATTAAAAAATAAATTGTGATTTCAGTGAAGTGGACATTACATCCCTTCAAATTTTAATTTCAGCACTAACTGAATCCTGAGTGTTATGTTGAAACACCCGTGGTTACCCATCAAAAGTCCCTTTAGAGATACCACTGGGATCTCTGTCTTTCGGTTAGTAACGCGAATGATTCTCTCATAATTATTCATGTTTTCTCAAAATGATTTACACATTAAATGACCAGTACAGTTCTGTAGCCTCAGTGCTACAGCCTGCATATTCACTTCTGTGGGTGCATAGAAGAACAGCTTAGTTTTAGAATAAAAATAAACTGGAAATGAATAACAAGCAAGGTTTAGTTTTCTCCATGCATTCATAATTTAAAATCCCTGGACACAGTGATGTAGAGTATATATTAATCCATATTTTAAGGTGTTGAAACTCTTGCTCACAGTGTATGTGCAATATTTTTGCTGTATAATTAAACTGCAAAAAAAAAAAAAAAGTGTAAATTATATATATATATATACATTAAGTATTGTACTGAAGTAAAATTTGAGGTACTTGTATTTATAGTTTTATACTTCTACTCTACAACATTTCAGAGGGAAATATTCTCCTTTTTACTGAACATTTATATAACAGCCTATTTTGTAGATTAACACTTAAAATATAAACTGCAAAAATCTTTGCCTTTTCTATTACCAAATCCTCAAAATCTTTATCACATAAAATATAAATCTGCTAATCTGGTGAGATAATTCTGCTTGTTTAAATGACTTCTTAGTTTCTTAAACTGGTTTCTTGATTATTTTTTCTTTTTTTTCAAGATAATAAGGTGCCATTTTTCTTAATCCTTAAGAAGCAATCCCTTGTTAGGATTGAGATTAATTTGAGTGTAAACATAAACAAACATACAAACATAATATGATCATCATATAAAATAGTTAATTTCAGGAATACCTTGACCAGCAATAACACTAAACCACTCTGTAAATTGAGTACTTTTATTTTTAAGTATATTTTACTGCTAATACTTCTATTATTTTGTGATATTTTGAATGCATTTGTGTTTCCATACTGCGATAGCTGCTTTTAGTTCTTCCACCCCCAGACAACTGTGAAAAAATACACATTACAACTCTCTTCAGCATAGAGCTACCTGACATGAATTGAATTTGCATTAGCTTCACTAAATGCCATTTACTCATGCACTGACATCCAAATAAACAACGCATTAATTGAATATTTTAATAGATTGTCTCACATTCTTGGCAGACATCCATTTCACCATTAGATGGCAAAGATAAATGACATGAAAGCTCACACTGATGAACTCAACCTCAGGGTGTTCTGATCAAACTGTTCCATGATATTCATTATATTAAATCATTAATGAAGACACTAAAAACACATCAGGTATTGTAAGAGGAAAAACAGAGATGGTAGCCAAGTTACTCTTGCTTACCAAATCATGCTGGGAAAATGAGTTGGTGCAAGGGATTTCTATCAAACATGCCCCCACACCCCACCCTCCAGCCTTTAGCTGTATGTGCTGCATTAGCTCCAACAATCAAATCCACATGTGAGAGCTTTGGAAGAGGTAAAGAGAGGATAGACTGAGAGAAAAACACAGGATGGAGAACAATGAGAAAAGGGAAGAGTGCTTGATAAAGAGATATGGGGATTTTAGAGAGATAGTATGAGTGTGTCTCATTAGAGAAGTGGGTGGAAAGCAAAAGGGGGGAAAGATTTGGACGAGGAGGGAGGAAGGAAAGTATGGAGGGGGGCGCAAGAGGGAGAAAAGTGGGCGTGCAAGAGGGGAGGTCTGAGAGGAACAAGAGAGTTGAAAAATGGGAGAGCAAGGGAAAGTGCTTGACAGGAGAGAGGGGGAGCTGGAGGACTATGACTGAGGCAATGTTCACACTGCAGCTCAAAGTGTCCTACTTCTGATCCCACTTGTCTGAGACAGAACTTATCTTTGCTTTTTAGTTGTGTGAGAGAGAAACCATCCATTTATTCATGCTTAGCAATGCAAAGCTATGGAACACTTCTGTCTTTAAGGCACATGATGCAATGTGTCTCAAGTCAGTCCTTTTCCTCAGGCAGCAATGAAGAATAAGCCACAGGAAGTCCACTTCATAGCAAAGGGAAAGCCTGGAAAAGGAGAGTGAATACTAAATAAAAATCTGTATTTCATACATACAACTCAAAATACATACAACCTCGAGTAATTTTTCAGTTTTCAAGCTAAAATATCAAACATGTGCCAGTACCAGCTTTTCAGAATACTTGGATTTGCTGCTTTTCTTTGTCATATGTGACAATAAATTGAAAATCTTTAGGTTTTGGACTGTTACTCTGACAAGTCATGCAAGTGAAGACGTAATCCTGGATTTGAGAAATTGTTGTAGCACTTTTCTATCTTATAGACTAAACACTTACTTGAGAAAATAATCAGCAGGTAACGTAATGTAATGGAAATAATCGTTAGTTGTAACCCTCGCCAAATTAAACGAGTGTGTCACCATTTAGGGATTACTGTATCAGTAAAAGTCATAAATTAAAACACAGTGACATATTTGTCACAGAATTCAAAGAATGTATCCTGTGTGCAGTCCATAGCAGAAAACATCCTTTATGTATAAAAATAATGATGAATTTGTAAAGGTTTTAATTCTGTACAAGGACATGAAACTATGTAAATTACCTCTTGAATGCGCAGGCAGGTTGTAAAACAATGACTCCAGGCATTGAGACTGAGCGTAGCGATAGCGGTGACTGAAGGCTTGTATGCACTGAGAAAAGGTTGTGCAGCGTAGCTGAGATGAGTGGTTTCAATTAGCCTCTCTTCACCGTCGACCGGCATATCTTTAAGACTGGCAATAACTTGTTTTTCTTTTAAAGTCCCTTGTAACTGTAAAATGCTTCAGTGTCTCCATAAAACCCATGTAATTGGTGAGATAAGCACTAATCACTGTAAACATTTCATAGTATTTTTTCAACCTAAATAGCATGAATTGTGGTAAAAAAGAAAAGAAAAAAAAAAAAGGTATAATACACATGACTTGTATTGCAGAGAATTTGCATATGGTCCAGTTCAAAAGAGTTTCCTTTTTTTAAGCTCACATACAACAGCCTAATATCACAAAGTATCCACTCCACGGTAATAATTCTCATGCTTACAGATAATAGATAACAAAGTCATTCATTACTGTGGGCCACAGTGAGGGAGTTTTATTCACCTTGAGAGAAATCTGACTCTGCGTGGAATTTAAACCTTTGCTTGGTAATTTTTGAAAGGTACAAATGGGTACAGTGTTTGGTTTTTGATAAGCAGCCTCTCTCTTATCATGTCCTTTTCCTGGAAGAGTGAGATACTGGAGTTGATGGATTGCAGTTAATTTAAGTTTAAGAGTGTTAAGCCACCTGACTCTATTCTCACATGTACTCAAGATTGATGATAGCTCGCCCACCTCTGCGTGAGGATTCATAATTTGTCATAGAGTTTATGCTCCACTAATTTACTGATAATGTTTTCCAGGGCAGTTTGAATAATCAGCTGCATGCAATCTGACAGTCATAATACAACATGCACTGCACTAATCCAGTTTATTTCTATAATAGTAACAATAAGGCCAACTTTATTTATAGAGTGCTTTCGAAAATAAAACAAGAAAAGAACAGATGTAACTTAGCACGCAATACATATTTTCTTCAGGAATTCCACAGGGGAACTGGTTTCAGGAGCTTTCTTTCTAAAACGGAATGGTTATTGATTAAGAGTAAGATATGTAATAAAGTTGATTTGAATGTGAACATTTGAAGTCCCGTGCGCCATCTTTCTAGCCGTTGGTTGAAATCGCTGAAACAGACGATTATGTTTGGTGTCTCGTGAAAATGACCTCTTAGGTGTTGTGGTTGTGTGAGAGAGTCTGGATCACTTAGTGCTAATCCATCTGAGAGTCATCTGTGCTTTTCTCTTACTCACCTTTGACCTTTCTCAAGCTCTCTGGTCCCAAATCCATTGCCAATACAGAGCTGAGGATGGGAGGGGGTGGACTGGAGAGAGAGAGAGAGAGAGAGAGAGAGAGAGAGAGAGAGAGAGAGAGTTTTCCTCTGGATGTTTCCTGTGGTTCTGAGCGTTCGTAAATGTTCCAAGCTTCAAGGTCTCACAGGGCCTTTTCAGCAAATACTGGAGGGCAAGCACATTATTTGTTTCTGACTGACCACTAAAAGAGAAAAGGCAATCCTTAACCAAACTAATAGCTACCAGAGGGGCTGTCAAATACTGTGAGAAACACAGAGTCAGAGAGCACTGACATCACTTTAGCATCCCAGGAAGCAGGAGCATTGCTGTCACATAGACTATCCCCTTTATAAATTAATCTGAAATCCCCGTCTGGTATGTTTGAATTTGGTCTTGAAGGACAAGGGCACTGGGAAACTGAAACCACGGTTGACCCACCACAAAGCACTCTTGAATGTTTTTCAGAGGGGGCTTTAGTGGCGGAAAAAAGGGACAGGAAGATAATTGAGTGGTAAGCATAGCTGAATAGTTTGCAATGGGCCCAGGGGCTTTTAAATTAAGACCCGCTTTGACACTTTAGAGGGAGCCCAGGCCAGTTGTGTGAGATGAGATCCTGTCTAGGGCCACATCAGGCAGGAAAGGGGAGCGGGGAGGTTGGTATGTGAGGGTGAGAGAGAGTGGCTGATGATGGCTTCAGTTTAGACGGCTGCACCCCCCACCACGCTCTCACCACTACCCCTGACCCCTTCTCTGTGCCGTGTATGGGGAGGGAAAGCGAAGCGGATTTAGGGAAGTACTGGCAAGGGAACGGGATTGGGGGTCAAGAATCCAAAGGGTGGTATGGCACAGGACAACGTCTCCATTTAGTGCAGCCAAAAAAACAGCTGCTTCTAAACGTTCCCCCACAGTAAGCCCTCGAGACGATGCCCCACGCCATGTACCCTTGACAATTCGTGCTGCTTTACAACCTCCCCACCCCCTATTCCACGCATGCAAAAACTAGTTGCCTCACCAGTTTAAATCGTTCCGAGACGCTAATTTCTCCTATAACATAATAACAGACTCCTCAGAAAGTAAACTCCCTCGCTTATACTCATATGCTCACAGACTTTCTCTATTCACTTTCTACAACCGCCAACCCTCTGTCGCTGTGCAGAAAGTGAATTCCAGCGATCAGCCGCTAGCGAACAGTGAATAAATGTACTGTGGACCACCCCTGTACAGGCTCAGCTCTCCTCCTGAGCCCCAGTGTCTTACACAAATAAACCGACACAGATTTAATGACGATGGGCTTCAGGATCTTTTTCACTCTCTTTATCAAAGGATCAAACACTTATAGAGTGCCTGCACATGTGTGGTTGTATGAGTATGTGTACGTTTTTGTGATTTTCTGAGTTTAAGTGCACCATGTGTGCACCGTGTGGTGTAGTTCCAAATAAAACGGTTGACACATCATGACCTCCATCATTATAAAGCAAGACGCTGCCAATTAGAAATGATAATCAATTACATTCAATTTCCTAAGATGTACACAGTGTAGTTCTGTTATTATATGTAGCTGATAAATGTTTATATCACAAAATTAAAAAAAATACATACAATAAAACACAATCGCACATTCAATTTTTGCAGTATGCAGCATGTGTTTGTGTAACTATGGATTATCGTGAGCATTTTAGTGCATGCACTGTGTGTGTGTGTGAGAGAGATATGGAGGTTCAAGTGATTAATTTCAGGCTTTCTTTTTATTCCTCTCCAGCAGCTGTTTATTTTCAGGACCAGTTTACAATCCAAGGAGGATTGAGGTCTTCTAACATAAACTAGGGACTTTAATAAAGATGGATGCTTGCTTTTATATCTCTCAACACTGATGGTTTTTCTTGTTGATTTTCACTCGTCCCCTGGGAATACATACAGCGTATATTTCAGCACATCTTTGAGATGAACACTTGCAGCACGGCAAAGAGGAAACACTGACCCACTCCAAACTGTTTACATAACTTAATCATCACCCTGGCTGATGTGGCATGTAAAGTTTGTTCTGCTAGGACTAAGTTGGACTATTATTACAGGCCAGGATAAGAAATAGGCATGTTAGAAAGAGGTTCTGTTCATTTGTAGGAGTAATCCCACTGCTGTAGCTTCTGTATTTTCAATCCCTTGTCAACACTGTAGTATTCTACAGGGATCATACTCCAGGCAATAAATGCATTATTCACCATGGACTACATTTGCAATTCTCATTCATTTTGAATCTAAAATGTAATCAGTATCTCTAAATACTGAATGTAGCAACGAATTTCCTAAGGTGAAAGTTGACATTTCAAATTCCAAATAAAAATCAAGGTGTGTTTTGCACAATGGTAAACAGATGTTGCTTGCATGAACTTTTTTTGAATGCTGTTCAGTTATGCAAATCTGACATGAAAATCTGCATATTTATAAAACCGGGGTTGCTAAATTTCCACTGTGGTGCTGACCTAATTTTTATGGATCACAGATTACATAATAATTATGCTGAAGCAGATGTGGACAAATTTTCTGTGTTCTTGCGGACATTCAAAAGCATTTAAGGTATTTCCCTTTCCATGTCCCACCAGTAAAACGTTCTCTTCTCAGGTTCAAGTGCAGCTTTAAGTGATACTTATGCATAATTTAACTCGCCAAACCACATATCAATACGGTAACTGCAAGTTTATGTCGGAAGCAATTAGCTTTGAAATTGTTTTGGGAGGACTGGTGACAGAAGTAGAGCGTGTAATCGAAGTGCGGGGAAGGGTGATTTACGCTGGTCAAGACAACCTCAGCTCATACAGGAAGTGAATACTGTTTTGAGGTCAGGAAGCCACGAGGCACCTACTAGACTTACCTTATGAAATCCATGTGAGTGGCTGGTGTGAAATGTGTGTGCGAGCGTGTGTGTGTGTATGTGTGTGTGTGTGTGTGTGTGTGTGTGTGAACGCTTCTAAGGGAGGGCCAATTAAATCTAATCACAACACCCACAGCAGCAGCAACTGATGGTGTGAGCACTGACTTTGCAGAGCTTAGCTGGTGGTCCCAGGCTTTGCAAGCGAGTAAATGAAATATTGTACATTTCCATCAGTAACGAGCATGCAAAGTTTTTTTTTTCTTCTTCAATAACAACTCTTTTAACAAAGCAGAAAAGTTGTTTTTCAGTCCAGAAAAACATTAAATGACCCTGAACATATTTAATGTAATATATTACAATAAATATATATATATATTTTTTTCGGGGCCCTCTGCTGTCTACTCAGTACTTATATAAAAAAGGTGATCTGTCAGTCTTATTATATTCAGCTGATAATCTGTAATGCAATTCTAATAGCGCTAACCCTAGGCCAACCTTTTATTTTTATTTTATAGTTTTAAGAATAGCTTTGCTAAAGAAACACACTTGTTAATTCCGGCTTGTTATAGTTGTGCGCTTGAGACTGGAACATTATGAACATTCAAATCTACACAGATCTTGATGCCGAGCATAAATACATTTATTTTACCAATGGTGGTTTTCTATATTCTTATTAAACTATAGCTCAGAGTTTTGTTCTAAACATGACTTTTGTTCTGCAAACTCCTCATACAAAATAACATCTATTTACTTTCCACAACCTAAAACCATTAGGTTCATTCAAAAATATAGGCCATTTCGCTCAGCCTTCTGACTGTACAAAATTAAGCTTTTGAGGCAGGTGATTACAAACTTTTGAGTGATACTGTAGAAAAATAATTACACAAGCATTTTTGATTTCCATCGGGTCAACCTCACAAAAATATGACGGCAGTTCTGAAACTGTACAGACAAAAGTAAAGTATAAAAACATCAGTGTACTAAATGAGTCCAGAGTGACATTAGACTTATTGTAAGACTTAAAAAATAAGGACTCATGTTTCCTAGAAAAATATAAACGTAACAAATGTTGGTGGAATTGAATATATGGTGGAGTTAGTGTGGTGAAGCAATCAAGGCGCACACAGTTATACTGTCTGAGCATGTACTTTTTCTTCTTAACCTCATTACAAGTATATTCTCTGCTGTCTGAGACCATTTGCCAGCGTTGTACGCACACGTCGTCAACGGTGGTGGTGAGTAGTGATGCTTTCCAGATTATGACTGACTGCTGACACGCAAGCACACAGACACTCACACATAATCACACGACCGCATACTCAGACCCTTTTTCTGTCACACATGTACACTAATTTTTATACACATTCTCGGCCCCACACAGGCACACACCCAGACACCCATGTCAAACTGTGCCAATGGCAGTGGAAATATGGAGCACATTTTCAAGGCGCTCACCGTGTCCTCAAGGAGAAATCCATTTCAAATGTTCCCGACCTCATTGATTCTGAAATACGAGCCAAGCCTACAGTTGTGTTTTGTTTATCAGTGAGCGATATGATCACTCCAACTTTGAATCAACTCACATAGCAGACAGCCAAGGCCAAGGAGAGGGATCAGACACTGGTTGAAAGAGCAGTGTTCCAAAGGCGGGCTTGGGGGTGGGGCTGTGTGTGAATACAATTATTGTGTTATTATTGCGGAGGCAAGATAGCACTAGCCTTTCACTTTGGTAATTGAATCCAAGAGAGAAGCTAATTGGTTTTCAAATGAAGCATTAAGAAACAAAACCAAGGATTTAGGATAACACAAGAAAGTGTGTCCAGTCACTCTGAGCTCAGGGGTGTAGAAGAAGTTATTAAAAAAGATGTTTTGTCATAGAAATGGAACCTCTAATAATTAATTACACTCCATAAAGCTGATACTGCTGATAAATGAAATCAGGGAGTTATAGGGAAAGAAAAACTTGCTCATGACCTGAACTAGTTTTTTGGCTTGTCGTACACAATCACTGACACAAGGCCAAGTTAAACACACTGCACCCCTACGGTATTTACAGCATTAAGACAGAAAAAGAAAGTCCATCTGTCCAGCAGTGAGTTTTTGGTGTTGCTGCCTTTTTGAGGTGCCTTTCACTAATCAAGTATGTCTGCGGATAGCCAGGCTTTTGATCCTGACACAGGCATGTAAAAAGTCAACAGCGTGTGTGGGCCACGGCCACAGCTTAGCTAGACATGCACATACACTCATACACATTCACACACATCAACAATAGCCAGAGTCTGCAGCCACTGAGGCACCTTCCCACAGTAACTGCACAGCAGTTAGCTGACTGGTAGCTCAATCAAGGAGCTGTTGGGGTTTTTAAAAGCTACGTCAAGTTTCCAAGCAAGTGTGACTGGCATGTGGGCTGCATTTGTCGTATCCATCATTTGATTCCCAGTGAGAGCAAGCTTCTTTACTCTATACTTGATTATAGTGCATTTACAATCCTTAATATAATTTCGGAGTCGTTTTTTAATCAGTTATGTAGTTGATGTGTAAATTTTAGTTTTCTTATTTAACTATGTTATAACAAACTGGAAAAATTCGAAAGAAATTTTGAGTGTGCGTGACTCTGGCCCCGTCGCCCCCATACATTATTACTGACACTGCTCAGCAAATACAGTACTTGAAAATTCCCGCAGAAATTTTGAGACTGACGAGTGGGCTGTTGCGGGGGGTCTGTATTCAAAAAGCACATCTCAAACAGTCATTTTTAACATGTTTATTTAGACACAGGAGCAGCAGCGCTTACGCGCGAGCAATTAGCATGTTAACATTAACATGTTAACATTAGCATGTTAACATTAGCATGTTAGCATTAGCATGTTAACATTAGCATGTTAGCATTAGCATGTTAACATTAGCATGTACAGTGGTCCCTCGTTTATCGCGGGGGATACGTTCTTAAAATAACCCGCAATAAACGCAACGTGAGTTTTACAATTATTATACATGTTTTAAGGCCGTAAAACCCCTAACCACACACTTTTATACACCTTTTTACACGCGTTTTGTAATCCCTTAGCCAATCAGGACGCAGAACACAATGCGCGCTCATACTGTACAGTACGCTGTAAAAAAAAAGCATGCAAAATTACACTGAAAAAATCCGCGAAACAGCGAGTCCGCGAAAAGTGAACCGTGATATAGCGAGGGACGACTGTATTTAATTCTTAGTGGTTAATGCGCTAGCTGCTCTGCTATCTCTGTGTGTCATTTTAGACAGACAAGTTTCAATTAAGTGCCAAAACTGCTAAGATGGCCGCCGCTCGGCTTCTCCCCCTCTCCTCCTTCAGGCAGGCTTGAGGTTGCCAAGCAACCAGGACCTAATCAGCAGCAGCTAATCTGCACCTGTTAGAATGTCAGTTGGAACTCCTGACAGAGACAGAGAGAAAATGCAGAGACCTCCTCTCGAAGAGGAAGGATTTCTGACCAAACCGTATTTCCAATCATTGAACCGGCTTAACCTGAAGCAGGCTGAGCCCTTCCTGAACGTCTACATAGTCGTTTTGTGTTGATAAATGAAGAAATGTGCCCTTAGGAGCAATTCAGAGAAACGTTACTTCTGCTTCCCTCCAGAAAATTTCCCGCCTTTTTAACATGGGAGTCTATAAGGGTGTCGATGGGTGCTGCTGCCGAATCTTCGCATCTTGAGCCAAAACTATAAAGCTGACAGCTTCAACAGTGTTATCACCGCGACTGCCTTGAATTTTCCTACGTTTCTAGCTATAAATGATTTCTGTAGCTTTACATACGGGCCACAGTCATAGTTTACAAATTTATTTTTCAACGACTTTTTCTCTCCCTCTCCACTGTAGATGACATCACGCACTCTAATATTTTAAATAAATAAAGAAGGTAACAGCATCATTACTGTCATTATCTCTACATTCAGTTCAATAAGGCATTTCAATAAAATGACAAAAAAAAAGGATGTAAGCGTCAGTCACCTTCCATTTTGGTTAAAGCAGGCATTTATTGAAGTCTCATTGATCCACAAATACCTGAAAAGCTGAAGAACCAAAGTCTGTTAAAATATCTGTTGAAGTGAGTGAGACCACAAATTTTCCTACGTTTCTAGCAATAAATTATTTCTGTAGCTTGACATTTGCGGCCACAATCACAGTTTACAAATTTATTCTTAAACAAATTTTCCTCACTCTGGCGTGGTTTTTGGCGATTTTTGGCAAAACCATCCCAGCCGAGCCGCACGTTTGATACCTGTTTTACCTGATACCTGTGTGTGTGCGACAAAAACTCAGCGTAAGAATAATAAGCGGAAGAAGCGCGGTGGATAACATATAGGGTGCGCTTTCAGGCACACTCAATCACACTTGGCGTTGTTTCATTATTTGTACAGTGCTCACATATTAAAGAGTGTTCCAGTGGTCAGAGCACAACTTGGAGTTTTGGAGTTTAATGGAATTTACCTGCATGGGTGCTGTTTTTGTTAATTGCACAAATCTGTGACACTGATGTTAGTCTCCCTACAGGCAGTTCAAACATTTAACTTTACCCTGGCAAGCAACTTGATTATGATTAAAAGTCTGAAATATGTTTATTCCTTTAATTCCACCATTAAGGAACTTGAATTGAGGGTTCTGCATCAGGTCTGGAAGACAACAAAACAAAAACAACAAAAACATTGTTATGTGAAAGTCTTGTTAAACAAAAACAACAAAAACATTGTTATGTGAAAGTCTTGTTATTTTATATACCATATTGGATGTATAATATAAAATATATCAGATTTTTTTCTTTTAAAAAAAATAATCAGAAACTACAAAGGTAACTGAAAAGAACAATAGGTAAAAACAATCTCCACCTTATCTGAAATTCAAGTCAGACCTTCCATAATGGAGAAGTGACTTTATATAGCCACTTGCACTTACTTTGCCCAGATCCATGACAGATTTTAGGGGTTATCTGAGACAGAGAAGATTTTCAGAACTGGGGGGGTTGTCAAGAAACATGTGGTAAGAGTAACTTTGCCTTTTTCATCTTTATGTGTGGTGTTACTCATGGAGGATCAGCCAGATCAGACATCCACATGCAGGAATGATAAGAAAGGGAACCACTCTGACATCAAAGTGCAGGCGTTTATGGTTTATTGAATCTCCACAAAGCGATGTTGCTTGCATTTGTGTTCAACCCTGAACCAGGTTAGACAAACAATTTCACTAAATATACCATTTACACTAAAATGTATGTTGCAGACATGTATTTGTTGTCTCAGGTCATCATGTCACAGTTAATGAGTTCTGTGGCATCTCAAGGATCCAAACACAACCTTGTCAGACACATGATTTCTTCTCAGCAACCATTTCACTTATCCACCCTCCAACTCTTTTAAAACATTCCTGTTTCTTCAAGAGGATGGAGAAACACAGAGGCTGAAGTTCCTAGGGTAATGCATAACAACCACACTCAAAGAGATCCTGTGGCACCTGTTGCTGATGTTCGATAGCAGAAAGGCCTGGTGGAGGAGCTGTCAACTGGCTCCTCTGGGAATCTGAGGGATTGGGTGAGAGAGCCACGGTCCAGTAAGTGTGACTGGCTGGAGATGTGGGGTTGACTAGGGGCTGCCCCTGTAGCCATCACCAGCCCACTGCGCTCCTGCCCATCCTTCATCTGAAAAGAATGTACATTTCCTGCCTGACTCAACGGCTCATGCGGCCCGAACCTTCATTTCGCCTTTTGACAGTTGTCACGGCTCAGCACCATGCTGCCATTTCCCTGCACCTGTGACTGACCACACTAAGCAGCTCCCTCTGGTTTCAATAAAACATGCAGCATACCTGAGAAAGGCGATGTAGTCTGTGAGTGCTAGTTTGAATTGTAGGATGAGATACTGTCTATTGTCTGTTTAATTTCAGTTTAGCCCATTTTGTAGCCTTTGGACCTTGTAATATTGATTCAAGTCAATTCAATGAAGCTAATAAAGGCTTGCTGGCAGTGCAACTTAGTGTTGGCATGCTTGCTGTATAACATCGCCAATAATGTGGCAAGAGTTGACAGATAATATAGTACAACTCCTTGTACTTCATCCCTTTGGCTCCTTCTCGTCTCAGTGCTCCTACTGTGAGGCCTTAATCATATATATATCTACCCAGTTAGTGTTTATGAGAGCTCTGTGATAGCAATATGCGGCAGCTGTGAAAGGTCTTTTTCTACTGCCTTTCATACAACAATTGAGGTACATATATTGTAACAAATGTGATGCTTTTACCCCTGACTGCTCAGGTCAGTGTCTCAGCACACCAGACTGTGTTGTTTGCTTGTTTTAACTGTGTTACAGTGTCACTGCATTATGTATGCATGTCTACAACAGGCTCATTTTACTTTCACATCATGAGCATCTTTCACATTCCAGCTGTGTCTATTTGTCTCCCCTTGAGTGGAGGATCCCAAAAACGTGTTAAAGTCCTGGGAAAGGCCCTGGAAAATTCATGGAAACTAACATGAGAATCTGTGGGATGCAGAACATCCAACACTCTGGAGAATGTGCACACCGCGTTTTCATGGCTAATCATTCTGAAGTGCAGTGGATAGCTTGCAATGAGCACCGTGAATTATGCACATTATACCAGTAAGCTTCTGTAGAATGCAGCTGAGCTGTCTGGCAGCTTTTCCACAAGAATATGAATCAGAGTTGCTACAATATGATGACAAGTCCAGCTAGAGCAACACGGTGGAGATGATTCAGGGGCTGAGTGATTTTACAGCCTATGGAGGAAACGCTGCTTTGCTGACTGGTTTTCATTAAATACGTGTTCAGCGTCATAATCAGGTACAAACAGTCTCTTAGGTAAATACGGAATGAAGAGTAAAAATTTAAATTTTAGGAAAATCTCAAACAGTGTTTTCCATCATATTGATTTTACTAACCGTGGACGATATGATGCTGTATGTTTAATAGGATGGCCTGGTCAGGAAACAGTCTAAGAATGCAATGCATTGTTTAAATCAGCTCTCAGAATGGCTGTATTCTGTGAAACATAATTTATTTTATTTTATCCCAGAAAGTGTTTACTCCAAAGGAAGAAGCAAGAGTAGCCCTTTGCTGTTGAGTCTTACAGATCTGTGGAGCCAATCCAAAGCGCCTATCCGTTTGGTATGTTCCTTTTCCAGGTTCACTTAATGAGTAGGATCGAGAGGACATTTACTCCAGCAGTGTCAGGAATCCATAGTCAACATCTGATTGACATCTCTCTCCCATTAGCACAGCCAAACATTTGTAGGCGTTTGAGGAAATTCCTATATACATTTTTCATTCCAGGCATATAAACACAGTACAGGTAAGCACGTAAACATGCATCAGTGTATGCACAGACATAAACACATTATTATTTCCTTTTGGGGTCACTTTGCTCTCATTCATTTCTCTTTTTACTTGCTTTATTTATGTGTTTTGCACTGCATCTGAACCCCCCTACTCCACAACCCCACTTTCCAGCCACATGGAGCAGTGGCAGAGAGAGAGACAGAGAGAGAGAGAGAGAGAGAGAGAGAGAGAGAGAGAGAGGAGGGGAGGGCAAGGAAACAGACAGCAGTTATGATCAGAATGTAGGAAAAACAAAAACAATGACAAACAAAAACAGCAGAAAGCATGAAAAGTTGTTAACAGTCCTTTTAGGAAAATAATATACTATTGTTTGGATGCGGGCAAAGCAGGCTTTCCGTGTGTCAACACCACATGGGAATTTATGGTATCATGCAAACCCAAGAGGAAATGAGAAAAGACAAGGGAACAAACAGAGATTAGCATGTTTATCTGTCATGCGAAGAAAAACTGCAGTTTTCATGATGTCGTACCGGGTTTTTGTTCGCTATAATGCAAATTATGCAGCATTTCAAATTAATCTTAGCTTACTGTATATTTCACTAAACTATTAGACAACATTCAACAAGTCTTAATGTACTCTTCCGTGACAAGCTACTTTGCAACTGATGCTATTTAAAAAGACTTGATACATTCAATTCTACTTGGTCTCGGTGGTAACACGTTTTTAATACTTGCTTGGTTACAATATAAGATTTTTATCATTTGCAATTTTTCCAATAAATTGTTAACTTTGATGTGTACATGCTTATACCCGTTTTACCCATGGTGGTGTTAGAAAAATAGCTAATCTGTGCTCATGTCAAAATGCTACTACACTCAATCTTTGTATTCAAGAGCACCGTATCCTGTTTCTCTCAGCAGTCTGTTGCCACTCTCGATAATTCAGAACCTGTCATAGCCTGGATTACTCCCTGGCTGTCTCAAACAACACCTGCTAGACTAGACACACTCTGCAGCAAATTAATGGAAATATCCCACATGTACGCTCTGACCCAAAAGAACTTTCAAAGTATTCCATAACGTTGCCCTAACACACCTTGCAGACGTGACACAAGCCTTGTCCATCAGCTTGCTTGGCAGCAAAACTTCGTCCTTGTGGAGAAGTCTGAAAACCTGGTGAGGCTTCTTGTCAGCTTGATACCATTTGCAGACCTGCTGAAGGCCTCGGGTTGATTCCTGATGGGAGAGCAGCAGCGGCTTCCAACACAAGATTCTGCAGACTTTTACATACCTGTGTTTAAAATTCATGATTTTCAGATGGAGAGGCAGCTGAAAACCTTGACAGATTATAAACTCAAACCAGCTCATGTCTGGATGGATGTTTCACCAAATAAAAGTAAAAACCAGCTCTGGCCAAACACATTCAGAGGAGCAAGGAAACCCTCTCAGGTTTCAGCTGCCCGCCAACAGCCCTCAGCCGCTCAATGGATTGAACGTGAGGGCAAGACCAGAATGTGAGCCAGCCTCACACACACAAGTCCATATCAGAGCCAGGGGGTTAATCCTGTTTCAAACAAGCTAGGTTTAACCCTCGTCAACCCTACCACCAGCACTGCTAACGCTACCACCCAATGCGAAATATCAGGACTTCTCACATACACAAGTGCACAAACTATTAATTTGACCTATACACACTGCAAAACACATGCACACACAAACATATTTGGTCAGCACACAGCATAGAGGACTTCAGTGTGTCATTTGTTTGGTGTTCCCTACATTTAAGCAGCTGTGTCCCCGGGTTGACAGCTGAAGGCCTGTTGTTTCATAAAACTGTACCTCTAGCCTTACACAGTTTAATGATATCTATAACTAATATGCTTTAAAGTACACACAAACACACACGCAGCAGGTGACATCCAGCCTCACATGGATTTTTACATTTGTTTTTTTCATGCATGTCTGCAAACGCACAAACATGCATACATGACCAGGCAGGTGATCTGGCCTTTCTCATAGCCAACACTGCCAGAGTGTTAGCCCACTCCTCCCACCTACTTAATTCCATGCACTCATAACTTTTTAATGGAGGGACTGGCTACTCAAAAAAAAAAAAAAAAAAAAAAAAAAAAAAAAGATGCCTTGTTGAGCCATGTTGTTGGGGGACCTATAACTCTCTGCATTTCATTTTAATACTTTTTTTCTGGTAAATTTCAAGCATGTCAAGAGGTCTTCTCTTGTAACATTGTGAAATATTAAGTTTCACAATTCCACCAGTCCTACTGAATCAAACATACATACTGGTGAATGAAAAGTGACCTTGAATGTGCTGACCTTGCATAATTCTCAACAAATGTGTTATGGCAGAAGCTCCATCACAAAGTGGGATTTGGTGAATTCAGTATATGTCCTCCTCTGTCACTTACAATCTTTTCAAAGAAACAAAGAAGAATTTCAATTGATTTCCCAAAAAGCAGATTTGGACAAAGGCTAAGTGTAGACAAGAGTGAGTGTGTGTTTTGACTTTATGTTGTTTTGTGTTTTACAGTTAGACATCTGTAAGTATGTCAGCTTCTGCTCTTGGAGTGTAGGGTTGCATTAATGTGCCATATAACCGTAGTATTAGTGTTTCACGTTAGAGCTTTGTGTTTTCTGTCTGTGCTCATGCGCCCACAGACTTATGGCTTGTGCATTCTGTCAGAGCTACGTCTCACACATCCTTGACTAAACCACCTGTCAAATAGTTCTCCAATATGTGCACTAAAGATTACCTTAATTGCAGGTGACATTTGAAATGAGTTTTGAAAAGGTTGACAAGAAATTCTATCCATCAAAGACACATCCATTCAAACGAGGGTGAGGCCAACCTTTGTGGCCATTAATGCGCTCTACCTTCCAAGTTGTAAGTCTGTAAGTTTTCCTGGGGACGACGTAAAACTGTATTATAGAGAACAAATCAGTTAATAGCTTCTTTATAGCATATCCTAAATGCCTCATTTAAAAAGCTTTCAACTCAATAGCAGTCCTCCCATGCGGCCTGACTGCATGCATAGATAATTAACAGACACTCTTCGGTATTAGCTTGAATTGGGAATGAACATTTTTATCATCTATTCAGTGTCTGCCAACCATTGTCACACAGTTTAGTCACACTTCTTTTCTTTTCTTCCTTTGTGTACCTCTGACTGTTTCCCACCCGTCACACTGATGGAATTTGTTTTGTATGCATAAATTCTTCATAAGGCTACATATTGACTCTATGAGATAGTGACAAAATCCGACAAGTACAGACCAGAGGAATGGTTAATACTTTAAAGCATCATCAAAATGCTCTGCCTTTGAGAGGAAGAAGATACCATATTTCTTTTAAATGTCATATTCTTTCCAATGAAATGGCTGACATGTTGTACTGGTATTGTCACCTGTCATGTCAAATATGATAAGAAAAGTGCTGCAAAGGAATGCACAAAAAAAAAACTCCTTCTGAGAGAAAGAAAGAAGTGGCTTCTATATACTGGGCTGCACAGTCTCTATGCACTTGTTTGCAAAGAATATCATGTAGGCTTGATAAAGGGTAAGGAAAGAAAGAATTAAAGCATTCATGGACTTATTTGTGCAAACAGCATCTCAGCTTCAGGCCTCTAGGTTGGTGTTTCCCATGGCAGCAGTTGACTGACGTTTGAGAGCTGCCGTTGCTAGGAGACGGGCTGTTTTTATCTTTTCTACATAGAGTTGATTACATGCTGTTGGTAATTTAAGGTATCCCTTTGGAAAATTGGACATTTGGAAGGAGTCCTCATGCTTTTGAGTTTGTATTTCATTCAGAAGTTAGAAGCTAGTTATCTTACCTTATTAATGTTAGCATTGATTCTCACTAGACATTTTCATTTATTTCCCCAGTTGTAATTCTGGTTTTATTCAGATTCACGATCTTTTAGCTCTTACTATGCCTCATTTTGAGACAGTGCTTATTTTAGGTGTTTTAAAATGCATGCCCTTCTTGTTCCTCTTTTACTACTGAATTTATGGACACTGTAAACTCTTTCTAATCCTATTCAGTCCATTGAGGGTTTCAGTCACTTATAGGGATGCAGCATTGACATTGTTCTTTCCTCAGGTTGTGCTCTTGTCCTTCTTCCACCTCATGCTCCTTACAACTTTTGTTTTCTTCTCAAATCCGTAATACCAACCAACTAACCAACCAACCGACCAACCAACCAACCAACCAACCAACCAACCAACCAACCAACCATCCAAGGAATATTTTTTAATTACACACAGAGCAATGCTGGATTCTATAGCACTTGCTAAAATATTTAAGGTGCCTTGGTTAAATGAAATCACTAGAAAATTAAAAAAGATAAGTAAAATAGGAATAGAAAGTGAAATAGGAAAAAGAAGAGAAAAAGGACAAATTGCACACATCATTTGAATGTCTGACAGAACTGATATCTACTTCTGTATGTCTTAATATCTAAGCTGTGAAGGAGGCCAGGTCCTCCTATTTGTCTTCGTAATTTCTGGAAACTGTCAAAACTTTTTTAAAACCCTCAATTATGTGACTAACCATTATCCCGCCAGCAAATGGAAGCCTGTATCATTACACAGTATATAAACAGTTTTCAGTGTTTTTCATCAACAAATGAAACAATATTAGGCTTCAGATCTGTCAATTTACTACTACTGATGCAGGTCATTGTTAAGTGCAAATCTTGCTCCAACTTAGCTCATGTTTCATATAGGGATACAGCCTCAGACTGAGTCAGTCATACTTGTCAAACAGAACTTTCTCAGTAGTTGTTCGTCCTACATCTGGTGTTGGATCTCTGACCTGTGGTGTTCCTCAAGGCTCCAACATTAGCTGCCACTTGTTTTCTTTAAATGAGCTTCTGCTAGGTAACATGTTCTGCAAACATAAAATACTTCATTGTTATGTGGATGAAACAAACAAATAAGTTCATCAGCTGGATCTTGTCTCTCTGAAATCAAATATTAATGTTCCAGGACTTTCTTCTGCTAAATGAAAATAAGATGGAAATAACTGTTTTTGACAAACAAATCCCAAGAGTCAATCATTTTTGCTTTCTCTGACTGCGAAGGATCTCAAAAAATAAGGTTTTTCCTTTCTTCTGCTGATCTTGAGAAGGTCATACATGATTTATGTGATTATTGCAATTCACTATGTTCAGGGTTAGGCCAAGAACAAATGTTAGACTTTCAGCGAATACAAAACACAGCTGCTTGGCTTCTACAAATTCAACTGTACCAGATCATGTTACATATCATTTTAGTTGATGTTAAGCGTTTACTGATCATGTTTAAAGCACTTTGTAGTTTAGTTCCAAGTGGTTCTGCTGAATTGCTGTGTCAAGCCAATTGCTGTGTGCCTATCAGTCAGAGTTCACTCTCAGATCTTAAGACAGGACCCACTGAAAGGTGACAGAGCTTTTGAAATTTGCTGCCTGAAGAAATGAGGATTGCAGAATAAGCAACATCTTTTTAAATGATTCTTCCCATGGTTTTATAAATGACCGACAGTCACAACTCAAAGCAACAAGTAGACTAACCCGAGCACTGGTTTAATATACAGTACATTTCCCAGTTATTTGAATCATGACACAGAGTAACATTGGGAGTACTCAAGTCACGCATATCACAACTCAACGGCTAACCACCCGTGCCCACCTACACAGATAATGAACCAATCAAATTATAGTTCCAACGTTGTCGGAGAAAACCAATAATTAATGCATCTCAAAGAAAACTGTGGGAGAGGGCAGGAAAATAAATAAATCTTAAGTTTCTACTTTTTGGTAATTACAAGTCAAGACAACTCATTTCGCTGCAAAATTACTGTTAGTTTCAGTTCTCACATACTTGAACTGTTAATTTCAGTTCACATTCTGATGGGTACAAACACTCCTTCACATGAACCATATGTCTCACATACTTGAACTGTTAATTTCAGTTCAAGTATGTGAGACATATGGTCCATGTGAAAGAGTATTTGTACCCATCAGAATGTGATTGCACTGGAGATACATATTGCTGCAGAATGCCGATAATATGAGAAAAGCAGACAAAAACAAAACTTTTTTTATGGAAAAAACTAGGGGAGGTAAGAGAGCAATGGGTGAACTGGATGTAATTAACCTATACTCATCCAGACAAACAGTGTTGGACAGGGGATTGGGTAGGCGAGCTGCGCAGTCTCTCAACTGAAGCTGGCAGTTTCTAGGCTAATTAGGACTGTGTTGTGGTACAGTGTGAAGGGGTTCCCATGTGGGTTCCTGATTCGTTGGCTCTGTGCACATCCAGACTGCTCATTTGTGGCGAGGTATGACAGCGTGAGACCCGAGGAGTCGACAAGAGGACGCACAGGATGAGAGAGAAGTAAGAGTGTTAGGATGAGAGAAGGAGTAGAAATGAAAAAAAGACAAACAAAACAAAACAAGAAAAAGAAATTAAACAGTGGAAATCAAAGTAAGGAAGAAATATAGAGGAAAGGAAAGTTAGCACAAGAAGAGACAGTCAGACAGATAGTGTTGAATTAGGAGGTCTGGGAAGGTTAATCTGCCTCTCGTCACAGTTGTGTCTGTCAAGTGGTGCAGCTTCTACAAATAAAGCACCTCCTTTGAGATTCTGTTGCAAGGAAACAATAACACTTCCACTGCAGAGGTGCAGTCTTTACGCCTGGAAATATATACAGTATATAGTAGCACCTATAAGTAATTCACCACACATCAGCATCAACATGGCTTTCCACCATTGCACTGTGTATGACTTTGAGTATTTATAGCGGTTATATTTATCATAATCAAGTAATTACTGCCATGGATTTTAGAGTAGTATGTAATTGTATGACATGTGCCACACCTTACTTGGTGTTTGCCTGGTGCCATGAAATTTTATGAAGACCAAGTTGTCTCAAATATACTACATGTGTGAAAAAAGGGGGACATTTATCCACACTGACTACAGAATACATGAAAAACAAGTTATCAAATAATGATGTGGAAGGTAAGATTAACATGGTAAGAGCAGTAATGATTGTATTTGAATGAAGAACTTTTGATCTAAACCTTGGTAATGACTATGATATCATTACCAAACTGTAACCAAAGATGATCTATTTGCCTCACAAAACTGCTTCAAATTAAGTTCAACTGGAAATTATGTGTCACCTTTCAATTCTGTCATAGTCCTAAAAGGAACAGATACTTTTTTTCACATTGTTCTATAGCTTGTTTCATTGTTTCAGTGTTTTGCTCTTTTCATAAACTGTTGTAAATGTGTTAGAGTGCAACAAAGATGGCAAGGCAGCAAACCGTAAACAGGATTTTCACTCATATGTCAAGGGAAAAAAAAATAGGAAATTGCTCTGGATTGCTAATAGTTTGAACTTTTAAAAGCTTTTGGAGATTGTGTGGACTTTTTATGGTACATCCATCACAGGGCAGTCTGTAGGGGATCTATTATTCTGGTCTCTGTGCTTCCCACACTCGACCGGTAACAATGCACAGCAGCCCAGGTTCATATCCTCTTCTGGGCTTTGATCTCTTTTACAACTTTAAAGCAATCTCACGCACACCACATTAAAATCTTGGTAATGTCAGCCACACTGTGCCATCCACAGTGAATCATGCAGGACTCTCATATACGCATATACCAACACAGACTAAAGATGAAGAGCCCTTCACATTCACTTTCCTACTAAGGCAGGAAGGTTTTTGTGTGGGAGCTGAATGTGAGCAGAATGGTGAGACAGTTCCTGGCTAGACTTTTCTGTTTTATGTGTATGCATGTTACAGAGACTGATCTGTAAAGTCGTGTGGCTTCTAAGTAACATTCATGGCACTGGTAACAATAGTACTCTTTGAAAGGGGTAGATGACAAGTAGCTAATTTTTGTACAGCATTTCTAAAGTTAAAATTACAGAAGAGCTGCTCTATTTCCTGTTGTCTAGCTTGTATAGCTTGTCAGTATAAACTGAAAATGTTTTTTCAGCAGCACTGAAGGGTGAAATCATCTCTGAAGTCATGATGTCCTAGATGATGTTCTAGTTTACATAAAGCTAACTATGTTGTACCGCCCCGCTAAATTTGTACTGCAGTAAAAACATGGGACAGCTTCCTTTGGATGACTTAATCGGCACTAAGTGTCTGAGTCTTGTGTTGCTGAATTGTAATGCTAACATTCAATCTGAATCAGGATATGTAGTCATCATTGGACAGAGTCAATGTTATGTAGATTCCCTGTCATTAATTTTAATTGGGTTAAGTTTTACCACAGCAAAGTTTAAAGCTTCTATATTATATATACTTGAGGCTCTGGGTCAGGATGACGGCTGTGTTGTGTTGTGCCATCATTATGAAATGCCAGGTGGGAAGGAAGTTACAAGTAAGTTTCCTTTTGGTTTAGTGTTTTCGTTTCCATTAAGTTTATATATAGGTTGTCACTGTGCCTGTGTGACTGATTTGGGCTATACCATCATAAAGTGGTGAGCCCTTTCATTACTGTTGCTGTGCTATTCTTTCTCCTTTTTGCCTTTGGATTGTTTTTTCTAGCATAGAATAATTTCCTCTCTCGGCTGTGGCAAATCATTTTCACATATTGAAAGTAACAGAATAGAATAGTAACACAAGTTCAAGTTTAATTTTGAAATTGTGCACATGTAGATTTTGACAAACAGCACTTGACATATGCTGAGCTTTCACAAACCAAAGTATTACACAAGAAAACCTTCCCTCTGGCTCAAGTATATGATTCAAGATCAAGATTCATTCCTTCAGTCATTTGAAAGATAGTTATTGCCAATTCTGCAACATGCGGCCAGAGCAACTTTGTAGGCCAAAGTTTTTGTAAACAGGGAGAATCAGGGACAATATTGGATTTCTTTAAAATAATATTTATACACATATATTTATGTGATTTTGTGCTTTCACACACCAAAATTATACCTTTTTTGTAACAATTTGACAGTTCAGACTCCAGACCTATACTAAAAAATATACAATAAATGTTCAGAGCTCTTTTAAGGATTGTAGCAGAATTTGGTAGCAGCAGTGTTTGTGTACCAAACTCTTTAGATCTGGAAAAAAACTTTCCATTTGGCCCAAGTGTGAAAACACTGTGTTTGTTTCTCTCTCTTTGTATCCGCAACCAGTGACATCATCAAAGCCCTATCTTAGCTAGAGCTTATTACATCGTTGTACCATCAACCCACTGACCACAGCTCTGATTGCACAGCCAAGAGTAGCAATTTCAGGATTTTAGAGCAATTGATTGAGCATTCTTAAACCAGATGTTTGGTATGTGTCCTCTTACTTCCTGATGGGAACCACCTCTTAGGAAAAGATTTGACAATCCAAACTTGTAGGTCATGTTGCAACAGAGCTGTGATAAAGTGTATTAGCATTTTGATAACGTGTTGTAGCCCAAAGCAGTCTCCACCTCTTCTCACTTTGGTTTTGCAGGGTGAGTTAGCACACAAGGGGGATGATGGAGTACTTAGAGGTCTCAGGTGGCTTTTTACAGTCAAATATATGGAAACATCCCATATTTTCACAATGGAAATAGTGGACTCCCCAAACTGTGGATACAGTGGAGTACTAGCAATAGTGTATTTATTCATTCAAATTAAAAAGCTGCTGCTATAGATTAAGTTGTATGATTACTGCAGAAACGAATGGGATCTGATGTCCTAAAGTAAAGTGCATGCTGTAATGTGCCCCCCTTACAAAGATCCCTTTGTTCTAGCGGCTGGGGGGTCTGTGCACCCCTGAACCCTCCTCCTTTCTCCGAACACCCCCTCCCATGTCTATTAAGCACACTGATTCCCAGTTCAAATTGGCCCCCTGTTATTAATCCCAATCACCCGGAACACATCGACCACAGCGCACCACGAAAACACATGTGCCCAGCACCCCCACCCCCCCAGCTCGGCGCACTGATTCTAATTAATTAATTACATCCCAGGTGATTTTACTTTTAGATGGAGAGAAGAAAAATAGAAGAGGGAGAAGAAAAAAAACTGCCTCCCACAGGCACCACCAAATTGGCAACAAAAGCTCCCCAGCAAAAGTAAAAAAAAGAGCACAGTTCATTACTTGAGGGAGAGTCGGCTTCTTGTAGCTGCTTCCTAACTACTGCTCTGCTGTCCAAGACCAAAATACTCTGTTTTTCTCTTTTTTCCCCCATCTTGTCTGTCTGCCACCCACAAAATCCTTGCCAAAAACACACACTGAAACTAACCCGCAACAAATTGATAGCATATTTAAGTATTTTATATATGTTTTTTTTTTTTTTTTCAAGATAATGGATAGAGAAAAAGAGGTTTTCAGGAAATTATATTTCTGGCCAGGACTTTGCTGGATAGCAGGGGAACTATTTAGAATAGCACTGGCTCTATCTTAAATAAAACGGGACTACATATTTGATATATCTCATTTATTTGAAAGTCAAAGGGTTTGCAAATTCTTTCATGTCCCTCCAGCTTGCTTTCCTTCTTGTGCAGGATGCTCCGCTCTCTCTCAACATTGCAAAAAAAAAAAAAAAGTTCTTTTTGCCTCTCTGACATTATCAGAGTAATCTGCTGATGTGAAAATGTTTGACTCTGCACTTTTCTTATGCACCATGTTTAAATAATGATATCTATCAATAATCTTAGACAGCATCTTCATCTGTAAAGTTCAATTTGAGCTGAATCTGACATTGCAGGAGTTTGCAAAGTGCTGTAAAATTCATTTGAGGAGAGTCAAAAACGAAATATGCTGTGAGTGAAAATGTGATATCTACACTGACAAAGTAATTGCTGCAATGTGTGTATGCAAGCAAGAATTGCTAATTTATCTGGAACATTTATTAAAAGTTACTTACAAATTGGTAATGTACCATGACTGTACTATAGACATTTCAGAACAGAAATTTGTTTCCAAGAATGAAAAAAAAAGATTAATATTAAAAGCTTAACATTTAAATAAATTAAAAAAAAATTGGGTGGTGTTTTACAGAGAGTATATAACAAGCTTAAAAGATGAAGGCACTGATATTTTAAAATGGAAATTAAATCTTAGGCAGCATTTTATATAACTAAATAAACTCCCTTCAAAGAGTAAAACATTATGAACTGCACTTTTAAAGAACATTTAAATATGTATTTCTCCTCGGGGGGTAACCTTGGGTGGATACGTAAAAATAAATATGTTTTAAGACTTATTTCAACACAGAGACGTATGTTATGGATATCCTCCTCAATTTCTCGCTTTCTCTTCCAGTAAGTTAACTGCTCAGAGCTTTCACTAGTTTATTTGAACTTTAGTTTTTTGTTTTTTCAACTTTACTTTTTTAGCAGCTTCAAGAGAGTGGCTACTTTGACAGGTGGTGTAGCCAATGTCTTCTCCTTTTTGGCCCAAAATACAAAAGCAGTTACTGCTGCGTTTATACTGTATGCCATCAAAATTCTTGCAAAACTGTCAAATTATCAGAATTTGAGACACAGTATGCTTTCCACCGGAAACATATTCTTATATAAAACTTTAAGATGTCTAAGCTTTCACTCATACGTAGCCAGACCACTGCAAAAGCTTGTATAGGCAGGTTGTATATTCTCCATTTCTCTCCACATGGATTGTTGCCACCCATTTTTCTCACCTCTCTATGAATCTGCAAAGTGCTTCAGATGAACTGATAATCTCTTGGCATGTTCTTATGCCCAGTCCTCCTTAGGCATCTCCTCACCTACATTAGCACTCATGGGGACTCTGGCAGGCTTTTACTAAATGACCAAGTGCCAGGTTAGGATGGGCTGGACACTGACCAGACAGGAGGAAATCTTCCTTTGGCTTTTTTTCCCAAGAAGTGATAAATGAAGGAGCTTAACATAAAGAGATTATCGAACAAGCTGGCCATGGCTACTTGAGGAACTTGCTTATACCCGCTTTCCATCTTTGATGCCGGATGGTGATGGAGCCATCAAAGGTCCTAAAGTCTGTATGTGGTATCTGGCACACGATTAAGGGCTTAGTCCATCCAGGCATGTTTAATGGTACAGAGACTCCATGCTGGTAATGGACAGGAGTTGCCAGCTCTCTGTCTTGGCAAATATGCTGCATTTGAAACCAATGTCATAAGTGACGCAACACCATATGGAAACAGACTTTTGTGGCTTACTGTTATTTGCAGTACCATATTGACCCATTGGAGAGAAGTTACCTTTCTGCATGAGCCTCACTACAGGGAGGTCAGAGGTCCATGCTAACTACCAAACAGCCTCCCTGGAGCTTATAGTGATTCACTAATGTGTTGAAGGCCACCTCAGTGGGTGTTTGTCATCATGACAGCTTTAACCTGGGCCTTATGTTTAAAGATGGTCTCTTACCCAGTATGCCATCCTGCTGTAACTCATACAAGACTTGCTTTTGTGAGAGTGTAATCATTTGCAGCAACAGAAATGGTGGCATGGTTGGTTTTAGTTAAGCATTAACGCAGCAGTTACCCCTTTTCTACTTACTTGAAATTAAAAATGCCAATGGAAGTTAATTATGTTAATGCTGTTGTCATTTCAGTTAACTTATCAGAAACAGCAAGTTATTATATGTCATCACAAGTAATATAACATTATGTTTGGTCTGCACTGTAAAATAAAAACACTCGATTGATTGAATAATAATTTAAATACATATAAATGCATTTTAAAAATAAAAGTGTTTTCAACAGAGGGCGCCATCTCCCAAAGTTTTCCTGACCGCAGGTTTGATCTGACAACAGGTGGAATTTGAGAGGTTGTACAGAGCAGAAACATATCATGACAGATGAGCTGCTGTAAAACTGTGTCCATGCCGAAACACGCCACAAATAACCAGTAGCTACTGTAAGTGTACACTGAAACTCAGACTGCGTTCAAGATGTCAAACTTGAATCCTGTGAGACACATGAGATGAGCATAAAGAGGCGCTGAGCTAGTTCTGGTTTGTATAGGACAGAAGTGAACTCACTCACAGAGCAGAGAAAACATGGTAACATTTTAGTCATGTGAAACACATAGCATGGAATTACAGCAAAGCATGTCATGTATTTTCTCCGCCTATATTTTATGGAACTGCTCCAAGTTCGGGGCTAAATCGTTGCCAAAGTCTTGTGCGATGTTCGTAGAAACCCTGTCGCGAGTATGATCTCCAATAGAGGAATGCGGAATGGAATGCTGCTCTATGAGGCCCATATCCCGGACACATATTTATTTGCTCATTCATCACTCCTAGAAGACCTCTGACCTACTACCGTGTGTTTTTGCTCTCCTTCACTCCCAGGTTCTCTTTTTTTTTCTCTACGGTTCTCTTTTCTCTACAGAAAAATAAGGCTGATTCTCTGCCAGAGACACATAACGACACAGGGGTCCCACAGTCTAGGCTATAACGCACAGTAAAGATGGGGCAGAAATGCTGGATTTCTTCCTGGCGCTCATACTGCAGTTGCTTTAACTACAAAGTGAGCTCAAGTTTGTGAAAGTATATGGGCACCAAGATTAACGGCTCACTGCGTGTACGGAGAAGTGTGTTTGAGATGTGTTCTAGGAACACTGTGGTAAAGAGAGGAAACAGATGTTGCTTGTACCCAATGGGAACTCATATGAAACACTAAGGTATATAGAAGCTTAGTGAAGGATAAATGTAAGAGTTTAATGATGAGGTTTGAATCCCCTGGTGAGAAAAAGACTATTTTAGGCATAGAGTGCTGTTTGAAAAGTAGAGACTGGAGGTAAATCTTGCACTGGAGGAAATGGCAGACTCACTAGTCTAAAGGTCAGAGCACTTGTGACAAAATGATCGGCAATGTTAGTTCTGATGTCAACTGGGGACAGTCTAGGTGAGAATGAATGAATGGATGAATGAATGAATGAATGAATGACTGTTGCTCCCTATGCTCCTGAGCAAGGCAGTCAATTAGTCTGTCAATCAATCAATTATTCCAACATAACAGCAACTTTCAGAAAGTGCAATTAAAACTGTTGCAAGTATAATGTAATAATATATAAAATAATATAATACAATATAATGATATTTTATATATTATTTTATAACAACAACAACAACAACAACAACAACAACAATAATAATAATAATAATAATAATAATAATGAAGTATCATAGTTTGTCAGTACTCTACGAAAAACTTAAAATAAATGTTTTCTCTGTGAATGCCCACGCAATGATTTATACCATGACACAATTTCTGCTTTACTTCGTTGTCTTTCAAATGCCTGTGAATAGTGTGGAAAAACAAACAAAAAAAAAGGTTATGTTCTATAGTCAATTGCTCCACAGCGGAGCCATGAAACATCAAGCGCTGTAAACATCTGCCAAGGGAGAGGCAGGGAGATTTGTGAGTCAATCTGCTCTTAAGGGCTAAAATGCAAGCATCTGCCTTTTAAAATTTAAAGCTCAGCATACTAACTGCATGAAATGAATCAGTGGATCCTCCTGTTCTGTTTACTATCCAGCAAAATACATTTAATAAGAGTTGGCAAAACATCCTGCACCAACATTAAAAAACCCATGTAAATATGTCAGAAACATGAAAATTGACATGTCTTACAGCTTGTCTGTGGATATAACCTAAAACATTTCCTAAAATGATGATCAAAAGTGGGAAGTTAAATTAAATATGGGACATACTGAATTCATAATGCTGCCGTTAAACAATTTATAGCATGGACAGTGTTGTTCAAAACTGCTTTGACCAAATCAGCAGCTCCTGTCTCTGAGTATCAACAGAAGACCAGTGGCTGCTGCCATCAGTGACAAAGAGGCTTCCTCCTGGACATAAATTAATAGCATCAGCTTGACACCAGCTCCTGAGGTTAAGTCTATGTTGTCAACATGCTTGGGCATTCAGGAGACAAATGATGCCAAAGAAGCCACAGATTGTCTCTCAGCCTCACAGTCAAACTTTGTAATGGCCCGTGTGGGACCAGCTTGGGCCTTAAGCTTGTGTTTAATGTGTAAAGCAAAGGAGTTTAGCCGATGTGATACCACAGACCGTTTTAAAAATAACAGAAAACGGCAAGCTGTTGGAATTTATACATTTTGAACATTTTATCTTCACATTTGATCTTGATAAGGAATAAAAAGGGAAAGAAGCTATTTTAATTGTGGAAAATGAAGCAGTGTGATGCAATAATTAAGGACACCTTGATCTTGCCCAACTGAAGAGATTTAATATTCAATTCATATTCTTTTGATCACATTTAAGTTTTCTTGTGAGATACAAGTACCAGCAATTAAAACTTGCGTACTCAGAGGCTGTCAGTGTTGGACAGAAGGGGAAAAGTTTCCCTTTGAAAAGCTGATTCAAATCTTCAACCGCTACATATTACACAATAAAATATGGACTTAATAAAATAATGAAAATTCCACTTTGTTGCATTTCTCTTGGCTATTGCATGATTAAATACACCTCCTGGTGGTCATATTTGTCACACTCCGATTCAGATTTAGTGTATTGCCATTGCACAGTTGAAGTACTAATACAACAGTCAATGGGTCATTACTGCCAAGACTTGTTGTGTAGTATTGCCAAGTTTTCTTCAGAGCCGCAGAACTTCATTTTAACTTCTAGTTCACATCATTAAATTTTTAAACATTTCATGCTGAATCACAGGAAATTAAATTATGCATAAAACATGTCGAATGTTCCATTTTGACGTTATGATGCAGTCATACATAAGCATGGTATTATTCTATGTAAAAAGCAGATAGTGAATGTCTGTTACAATGTGTGGAGTTTTATCGAACTGGAATTTGAGAGAAACATTGAGGGTTAAGGTTAAAGTCTGGCCATGGTCCTGATTAGCCTACATCACTAAACAATTGCTAGAATCCCTCCAATCAGATTCACATATATCTTTCCCTGTGTTGTTACATGAAAGGGATTAAGAACTGTGTGTGATTAATTAAACTGACATGAAAAACACACAGCCTGCAAAGAGAGCCCCTCTCCCGAAAACCCCTCACTTGAGAGCAGTTTTGGAGCAATTACCGCGCGCCCCCTTAGATGGGCCAAATGTAATGATTTTTCAATGAAAGCCCAACTGACGTGCTGTGTAATATAACATAAATTGAAATTAAATCAGATCCTTCCAATGTAAATAGAAGCCAAGGGAGACTTACGTAATGCGTGGGTTTTTATGTGCTGTTGGAGCTACAGTATGCCCCTCTTTTAATAATAATGCTCTTAACGAAATGGCACATATACACTATGTGTGTATGTTTTTAAAAAATTCCAACATAAGGAAAATGAAAGATCTTGAAGAAGTGTAACATATTATTAGGGTGGATTTGCTATCATGGCAGTTTGCATTGCTGAAATCATGAACGCAAAACATTTAATGCTGTTCTAAAGGATCATATTCAGTTGTGCTTTAGGATAATATCATTATCTATATAATAATCATTGTAATCAGTGTTAACATATCAACCACACTGAATTTGTATCTTTTTCCATGGATTACCAAAACCTCAAGTGCTAAAGGAATCTTAACACATCTGTTAAACATTTCTGCCTAACTGCAAGATTTATTGTGCTCTACATTTTCTTCTTCCTGGTTTTCTTCTTTTTTTTTTCTTTTTTTCTCAAAATCTGCTTTCACAGAATGTTTCAGGTTTGGGTATATCATCAGAACAGCAAACATTTGGCTTGTAAAACATAAAACATATTGCGTGCATTGTTAAACAATGAATAAAGGATTGGTAGTCTCTTATTCTCAGAAGACTTGAAAAAAACTTCAAAAATGCCTCAAGATTCTTGCACATTTGATGGTTATTTAAAAACAGGAATAGCAGCCTGATAGTGATGGCCTCACAGCTTTAAAGTAGGTTGGAGAACAGGTGCCTGCTGGTAATGTGGAGCTAGTCCCTGTGTCCCAAGGTTCTAGGGAATCGTGCTTTAAAAGGAAAGGGCCATTGGCAGGGTACAGGATGTGCTCAATCGCCGAATCTGACCTGGTAAAAATGGGAGCTACATTGCCGTCACTCTTGGGTCCTTCCCCAGGGATAGAGTGTAATTATTAGAGTGACGGCCCTGGGGCCCCATCGCTCTAAGATCCTCCCACTAATCACAAATCACACAACCCTGGCACAGGAGGTGGCTTCCCTCAGAAACTGAACCAAAAACCTTTAACTGGATAAAGGTCAGACTCAAAGGTAACATGGGAGTCAGTTTGTGTGTTTATGTTATTGTTTATGTGTAAATATGCTGTATATAAGAGAGAGGCACAGAGAGAGTATATGTCTTGCGACCAATTCACTAGTCCAGTTTGTGTGTGAGCAGTGAAAATTAAAAGAAGCTGAAGCTGAAATGAGTCTAAAAAATGGTGACTTAAATTTTTAAGCTTGTTTAAAGTAAAATATACAAACTTACAATCTTCCGTAATTCTTTATAAGGGTCACGGGGGCTGGAGTCAGTCCCAGCTGGCATTGGATAAGAGGTGGAGTACACCCTGGACAAACCACCAGTTCATCACAGGGCTGACACATAGAGACAAACAACTATTCACACTCACATTCACACCTACAGGCAATCTAAAGTCACAAATTAACCTTTTAACGTGCACGTCTTTGGGCTGTGGGAGGAAGCTGCACCCGGAGAGAACCCACGCTGACATGGGGAGAAAATGCAAATTCCACACAGAAAGGCCCCAGCTGGAGTCCGAACTAGTGACAAATTTATTTTTTTGTATTATTTATTAACCCTTTTCATAAACTCTCATACAACCAGCATGTTTTCTCTGCTATCACCACAGGTAATTGACCAAAAAGTGGTAGGGGACATGATTTTGAATTACAGTTACAACTTAATTTGCTGCCTTGACATTAATAAGGAGACATTTCAATTAATGATGAACGGTGTGGCAGAAAAGCGCTAATTTGATCAGACAGGTGAAGTGTTAATATCTGGATATTCCAACCCAGACTTGGGGAGAATGTACATAAATCAAATATGCACATAAATCAGCACATTATGCTGTATTCTGTGTGATGCCAATTTAACTTAGTCCACTTTGAGTCCATTTTCTTGATGTCAGTACTTTCTAGTAGTTGTCTTTTTTTCTCCATCAAAGCCTCAAATACTAGCCCTACCCCTCATTATCTGTTATTTTGCTCCTTTGCTACCTCTCATGCCACAGCACCATTTTCTCTCTTTGTCATCCTCCTATCTATCGCCATCCTCCTGAAGCCTTCCAATCCCCCTTCCCCTCAAACCAGAAGGACTTTCAAGGTCTACTCAGATAACGTCACTGCGGCTGTGCATCTGTTTCCAATCCTGTGCAATTAACCAGGCCAGCTTGGGAATGTTTCGTTCTTTTTCATCCTCCTCCATTTTTCTCCCTCTCTGCCCCTTTCTCCTTTTTGTCTCACTTCTTCTCGGCCCACAGTTCACTGGAAGATGGTCATTCTTTATGTGTCATTCAAATCAAAACAATGTAGATTCTCATCATATGTTTGTTTCCTTCCTTGGGTGGGCCACTTCCTAAAACTGATCCTCTCTTGCTTGTCCACAGCAGGACATCAGTTATATCACTATGGTCCTGCCAGCAAGATAAAACAGCTGCTAGAAAAGACACCTTGAAGTTAAATGAAAAAGAAATTACAGTAATAATCTGCTAAACCAAAATAGCACATGCCACAACTGTAGATATTACTTGAGCGATGTGCACATCTATTTATGAAGTCTGGTCTGTGGCTCTGCAAAAGTTGTCTTGTATTTTTCTTGGTTACCATACAATAACCATCTGAAAAGTGCTTTTATTCCTTGCTGAAATGAGTGCTTTCTCAATCTCCTAGCTCCACTAGGCCATAAATCCTGGACCAGTGTCGAGTGCTCTAAACTCAGATGCCAATAGCTAAGGGAGAAGGCTGGGAAAGAGGCGGAAGTTTCTTATGTTTCCAAGGTTTTTTACTAAGCCGGGGTACAAGCCTCAGCAAAGTCCTTTGCTGCTTTCTCAAGAAGGTCAACAGGTACAATTGAGGCAAAACCACTGGCCGCGCGAGGCTTAAACCAACAAAAGCACTGACAACGACCAGTGACAGCTTTATAAGCCTGTGGCCTTTACAGGGTATATTTTAAAGCCAAACTACACTTAGTTTTCTCGTTGTCTGGTAAACATTCTTCAGCTGCACAGGGAAAGACTTTATTTGACTAAAAAACAAAAAAAAATTTTTTATCTTTTACTTCATGGTAAAAATTGTTCATATTTCTATATTTATTTATTTATTTTTTTGTATACCCCAAGGCCTTATTACCATTGGCATAATGGAGCAGTCATAACAGTAATCCATCTAGTATACACAGGCACCCAAGACTGAAAGCACTGTACAGAATGTTCCTGCTAAGCCAGTGGCTACACTGGGGCTCCTGCTCCACCATTTCATCACTAATGCAAGTCACTTCCCACAATGCAAGTCCTCCAAAACAGTTCTTATGTGACTTAGTGACGATAGAAAACTGGACAATGGTAACATACCATATGTCAGTGGACAAATGTGAGTCTGGTCTGGTCTGGCATGCTCACAACCACTTATGCTACTAGTATTCAAAATGCCTACACCAGTGTCATGTCCAGAGGTTGACCTCCATCAGATGACTTGCATCCGCAGAGAGATAGGAGCCAGGCTGAGGGCATATTAGGATGACCAGAAATTGATCTGATGTATATGATGATAGTCTTGTGGCACTGATTTCAGCAAAGCAAGAAAATAATTGGTGTGTTTGTCACTTTACCCTAGCTGCTTGCTCATTTATGCTTACCAAATCCAACCTTTGTTCCTGAGGCGATGAAATATTCTTGTTCCTCAAAGTCCTGGTGGGTTACATCTCTTCCAGAAATTGCTGCTTTTAGTCCTGTCCTCTAGGCTGATTGAGGTTGTGCTATTTGGCATCAATCCAAGGTCCAAGATCACAGGCTTTCTGTCATGTTAATGTCAAGGAAAGTAGAGTACCTTAGAGGCTGTTGGAGGGCAAAGCTTGTGTGAAATAGAGCTACGTTTACACACTGTAACTATAGTTTTATGAGCACAGATTAAGCTCTCTAACCTTGTCACACTGCTTCTACCTGAGGATCTGACTTTTTGGATAAGTGATCAGAGTACAGCTATCCATAAAGTCAGTTCAGGGTGTACCTGAGTAGCTCTCATCCAATGTCCCTTGTGTCCCTCTCAGTGGGTATAACTATTGGATGACTAAAGGCATAGTGAGGGTACAGCTGGCTGTGCTCTTTAGAATTAACTGAGCTTGTTTATGCCACCTCCTCTACACACAGTACTAGGGTTACAAAGGATAACCTTTGTTACTGACCAGATATACAGTACAGGAATTCTGTACCTTTCTCTCCAATCCAAGAAGCTGACTATGAAAACATCAGGCACTTTTAATGCTTGTTCTTCAACTGAAATTCAACTGTGTTTGTTTGGTTTGGAGAACCGTAACCTGAAAAAATGCGAGGGTTGACTTTGATAGCTCGCCAAGGACCCACACTCTTCCTCTCGGCTCAAGTGGCTGGTAATTCAGTATGGAGTTTGTGTATTTGTCTAACACCAGTAGCTCTGGGCTTTAAGCATAAATTATGCATAACCAATGTATTTTATTTAAAATTAATTAGCCCAACTCTAGTCATGGATTGTTTGCCAATGGAAACAGTAGAATAGGGGGTGAATGGGGTAAGAAAAAAAAAGAAGCAGTGTGATGGCAGCTGTGACTCCATGGTTCCCCCACTGCTCTCCGGGAGAAGATTAATAGTTAATGGAAGGCCTTTAGGCTGTGGAAATACCCCTAGTGGCCCTTATCCCTGCTCAGGGAAAAGCAGGGATTATTGTCAAGGTATCAGAGCCTGTCTCAAAGCAAACCCTCCCCTTCCATTTCCAAACTCTCTGAATCTTACTTCCATTACCTAAATAAGAAAAACACTGGCTGTTTGGCACACAAGGTTGGTAAAATCTTGTGCATATTTTATACTTTGTTTATGTCACCAATCCACATGTACGTAACCTCATACCCCTAGGAGCTTTTTTTCTTCATACCCTTCTTGCTTTAGTTTTATATGATCTTTAAATAGGAAGACAGTGAGGTCAATTTTTCAAACGTGGTACAGCATATTATCTCTGGCAAGGCGAGTCAAATCAGCCTAGCAATTAACTTAGGCTCAGTGCCGCAACGCAAATCATCAAGCTCGTTCAGGGTCGGGCGGATTTCTCTCTCTAGACAATTAGCCTCCTTCATTAATTAAAAATTCTAATCAGGATGTTGGATCGATAGTGTAAATCACATGTGCTACAGCTCACCCAAGGAAGTTGCATCTTACTTTAGAGGCCTGCATTGACAGCAATCAGCCAAACTCATGAGACAGATTAATGGAACAAGAGTTAAGACAACTGACATTCGTATAATTCTTGCAAGATATATGCTGAAGCACGGAGCATATTCCAGAAAAAAACATTGTGTGTTCTATGGGCTACAATTGAAAATATAATATGTATTATACTGTAGCAAATGATTTGCGGACTGTCAAAATATTTGCTGTTAATTTCTTCTTTGGAAATTCAGACTTTAAATGGGATGTGACAGGAGCCATAATTACAAAGCTGTATGTATTTCTGATTAAAGATTCTAGCGATGTGAGTTGGCAATGGCTAAAAATAATTCAGTGATTTTCTTTTTTTTCTGTAGGTAGATCATCAATAATAGAGGCACTTAGTGTTTGCAAGTGTTGGTCAGTCCCAGCTCTTACCTCAGATGGGTGAGCCACTCATAATGGCTCAGGGGACCAATTATTCTCTGGCTGAAAGAAAGTGCTTTTTCCATTTTTCCAGTATGTGTATGTGACATATACACATACTGTAGGTTGACACACACCCACACTTGAATGCACACATAGACAACCATGCCCAAACTTGCACGTGTGCACGTATACACACTGTACTGTAAGTGTGTAATTTTAAGGGCACAGGAGACAGAGTGCAGTTTGTATGCAGCGCTTTCCAATAACACTTTGTTTTGTTTATGGTTGCAGTCGCGGTTTGACTGAGAAAATATCTCCAGTAAAAGTTACTGTTGTTCTTAGGTCAATTTGGGAGGAAAATGAAGTCATTTTGGATCCCACAAGAAATCAACCTAGACCCAATATTTCCCTCTCATTAACAAGAAATTGAATAGGAGGAGACGGTGCTGCAAGAGTTGCACTGTGTGGCTGATTCATTTCAACATGAGGTTTGTGGTGTAGTTTTTAGTCAAATAGTGCCGGCATATATCAATAATCAATCAATATCAATCTAGTTACTGTTACATGTCTCATGCTTAACTGTGAGGCCATGTGGCTTGCAGGAAATATGTGTACAAGTTTGGCCACAGGAAATTAGCTGAGACAGACTGCAGGTGTCGCACCAATACGAAGGACCTTGAAGCACATTAGCATCACATGGTCTGTCATTGATTGACAGAGAAAGAAACTTCCTGCAAAAAGGTCATCCATAGCTTTGCTCTCCACACCTCTGGTTAACCCTCTTCCTCAGGGCCGGTTTTAGCTATGGGCAATGTGGGCGACCGCCCAGGGCGCAGTCTCTGTGAGGGAGCACGAGCGCCCGAAAAAAAAAATAACTCACCAATTTTCGATATTGCTCATCAAGTTTGCGGAGTGGGTGCAGGCAGGGGGGGTTGTTCGCCCAGGGCGCAAATATACCCGAGAACCGGCGCTGCTCTTCCTGATATCGTCTTGCCACCAGCAGGTAGGGCTTGTTACTTGGTTTAGCTTCTGGAGTGCCAAAGCAGAAACCATAAAACTGTGAGCTCTGCTGTTGTATGTCAACATAGCAGCAGGTGCAAAGCAATTAAACCCATTTTAAGTAGAGTATGTTTTACAAACCACCAGCTTGACGTTCAGCAGGCAGTGCCAGTATGATGTTTGTAAGTATTTAGAGACATTTTAACATGAAACATAGGTTACATTGAGGACACAAAGAAGGTTATCCTCTTTATTCTAATGCTTCTGATGGTGATTTATCCATACATGCTTGTAGGTACATAGTGCACAAATAGAATACTTACTAAAGGAATTGAAAAATGTTTATATTTAGATCAGTTTTGTAAGGGTCATGGGGCAAAAGCATTAAATCACATGTGTTGCACAGCACACAAGAAATACAACATAAATAAAATGATAAATACAATTGTTACAAGAATTATTTAGTTACAACTTTGCCAGAATGACCTGTTTTTTGAATTTTGGGTGAATTTGGTGTAGATTATGTAATTCATCCAATAACTAAGACATGTGTCAGATGAGAAAAAAAAAAAAAAAAAAACATTTATACTTAAAAGTCCAGTGTGCAGGATTTAGTGGCATCTTGTGGTGAGGCTGCAGATTGCAACCAGTTGAATACCACTTGCCTTTAAGCATGTACAGTAGCCGCCAAAATGCAAAATATAGACCATATACCATATGGAGCCAGTGTCTGGTCTATCTGTTCTGGGCTAACCAAGGCACACTCCATATAGACCCACTCTCTCTGTCGATATAATGGGTTCATTTTAAGGTAACAAAAACACAACAATTCTTATTTTCAGGTTATTGTACTTATTTGTAAATAAGTTCACATACTCCACTGCTCTTCTACTGCTGTAATATTGGTTTCTTTCTTGATTTCTTATGTGGTGAATGTTTTCAACCCCTTTTGCACAGAGCTCATACCTCCAAATTTGCATTTTTCTCATTCTTTAAAAATTCAAGACACTAAGCTAAATCTTCTGGCATATTTTCTCATATGCAAGAATCACTTATTATATCTAATTCACTCAAAGCTGCGGCTGTACAAAATACTACAGGGTTCATTGAAATCAGACTTACAAAAGAGAACTGATCTGGTGTTTCTCATTCTGAAGAAGACGTGGCCATGGGACACCTAAAACTATTCTCTACTGTTTTCCAGCCCAGGAAATGAGGACAGATTTTCTGAATTTGTGTGGCATGTCCCTTTATTTCTTCCAGTGAGATGTTGTCAGAATTAATCAACTGTACATATGGAGATTAATTGCGCTAGCCCACAGGTCTTGTAAATCCTTTTTGTATTCCAAAAATATGGGAGTTATTTTATTGAAATATGTTTTTTTTCTCTCTTCCACTTAATCAGCCCTTTTGGTGTGGTGTTTTCCATCATATTTTTGGCTGTTTACTAGCACTCTATCGTGTGTTTCCGCTTGACTAATGCAACATGGCCTTGTGCTTCGCCTTGTACAGCAGCCAAGCATATGCACATTCTTATTCCCACTTAAGACTTTTGGTCTTATTGATTTGTTTTTGTTTTGTGTGTGTGTGTGTGTGTGTGTGTGTGTGTGTGTGTGTTTTTCTTTTTTCTTTTCTCAGACAGAAATGAATGCCACACTAGCAGCCATTAATAAATCAGGTTTATTTCAGTATCAGCAGTAGGGAGTTTCACTGGAATCAAACCTGTATCCAGCCAGTTGATTTTCTTTTAAATTTATGGCATTGCTGATAGCATGTCAGCTATTGCTGCGGTGCTGTATATCACATTACCAAGCCTATTGACAATAAGCAGAGCTGTGTGGCTGGAAGGCAACATTTGAGAGAGTTAGTGGGGTCTGAGTCATACCTTGAGAGGGTTCAAATGAATCTAGTGTGGTCAAATGCTGAAAAATCCAGCTGAAATTATTTGTTTTTACTCTGTAAAACACTCAGCTGCTTCAGACCTCTTGTCAGTTTGATCTACGATCTGTATGATGAAGCCCTTCTTGAGCAACTGCACTGTAGGCCAGATTTTTTAGTGTTTTTTTTTTTTTTTTTTTTTTATCCAGAATGTACATCCCAGCGTTCTAGTGTGTTGCATCAACAGCTGCACATTAAACCAAGAGCACCCTATTGCCTGAAATGGTGGGAAAAATCCTTCAAGGATAGTTTATGATGTAATTCTAAAAGGACATGTCAAGTTGAAACAGTATAGAGTTCTCTTCAACATGAAAAAGTGCATTATGTGTTGTTATAAATATGTACTGAGTCAGAGCTTAACATAGATGTTGGTCCAAAGTAGACACATAACTGTGCTGAGAACGGCCCTCCATTTCTGAGAGGGGTGGACTTGACCCTTCGTTTTGACCTGTCTTGCTTTTAATTGCTCACAGTTTGGACAATGTGACTGTGACAGAGCACAGAGTGCTGCCTCTATAGCTCTTCATCACAACTTCACAAATTGTAACATACAGTAGGTGACAAAGAACAGTCAGATTTGCCTCCTATGGACGGCAACAGCAGCTGTTTCCAATTCTAACGTGAAATCCGAAGTGAGTGATGTTAACATATCTAGCAGTGCATATCAGTGACACAAGAAAAGTTGTTTTGTAAAAAACAAAAAGGGTAAAAAAAAGTCATGAGAGAAAGAGAAAGAGGGAAAAAAAAAATCCTCCACTCTGGTGTTTTTAGAAGTGGCTTGAGACATTGCCAAAGAAATTCCCTCAGACATAACAAGGTTTTATGACAGGGAACTGCCCTATGAAACTGTCCGTGCTTGATGTTCTCCAGTGTAGGCTTTGCTGTGGAGCTGCAGTTTTGTTCATATTTGTGTCATATCGAAGTTCACAGACACACTGATTGTTATCTATGAGAGAAGAGCCATTTTGGCCCTGCATCTAACAAGGTTACCATACTGTGGCTGTCAGCTAAATGGTGACGGGTGAGGTCACAGGCAGCACTGTAACCCTAAGTCCCGAGCAAAACAAAGTGATGATTTTAAATGGGCCAACCTTCCTCTGAGGACATAGGCCAATTGTTCTGCAAGGCTTTCTGTCTGACTTTTGCCTGACTTTCACAGGCCTCCATCACTGAGTAATGTGAGGAAAATGCTCGCCGGGATCATATACCTTTTTTTTCTTTCTGGAGTTCATAAAAACAGCCACTTCGCAACACAGAACTTAAAATGAAACACCGTGTAGGAACAGTCTGAAACACATTTTCTGATTTATAAAGAAACTACACAGTCAAAATAAAAGCAATAAAAATTCCTGTAGACATACCTCCTCTGTACTCATCCGTTCCATTTTACGCTCAGGGTTGTGTCCAAAAGCATATGTGATTACTGTTTCTCTCAAGGTTGCTTCTCTTGTGCAGGTTGATATTCACATACAGTGTGCCTTAAATGTGTGTTGATTCAGTTTGCCTTCCAGAGATGGGAAAACAAATTTTTAAAAAAGTGTTTATTATCTGTCTATATTGAAGTCTGCAAATAAGTGGTATTTGGTTATTCAGCAGTGCGTACTTAGTAAAATAAAGAATGTATTCCAGCATTTAAGATATTTTCCATTTTCATTCTGCCTAATGCACTGTTGGCCTCCGTTGGATTTTAATAGCTTCTCTCACTTTATATAAAGTAACATTTGCCAAGTGAACACTCTCAGAGGTGACGACTTGGCAGTTGAAAATAGCAACCTGTGTCACCGCTCCAACACTGACTCATAACAATAATAAATCAAAGTGAACAACATTAGAGCAGAAAGGGAGAAAATGTACAATGGAGGGCAATATTGTAATGAGTAATACTTAACACAATGCCAGAGTTAATTGGTTGTGATACAGTGCATTGAGTGAGTTACGATTATGTTCATTTCTTTTTTCCATTTGCGTTTGTCACTTTATCAAACTTGACATGGCTACTGTGCTACTGTAGTCAACTTTCTTTCTTTCTTTCTTTCTTTTTTTTTGCAGCATTATTTTCAACATTTCCACAAAGATAGACCCAAAAAAGCTAGGCACTTGGTGATTATAAATGCATTGGCTCATTGCTAAATCTACATCCTTAGCAATTACCTTCCGAGTCAGACTCATAATTCACTTCACTGGTTAAGCCTTTGTCTCAGCTTCCTGTCCCTCAACTCTCAGCTAATGCCCAAATTGCGAGTGGAAAAAATGAAACTACTCCCTTTCTGTCTCTCTCTCAGTCACTGTCTATTTTAAATCCCTGCAGCTTAGCTTCTTGCGAACAACATTAATGGTATGTTTACTTGTCATAAATTTTCTGCTGTGGTTTACCTCCATGCAAGTTCAGATATTTTGTCTTCTTCTGCCCCGAGACACTGTATTTCTGAGGCCGTCTGCAGAGAGGTCTTCTATCAATCACCTGCTGTAAGTACCTCAGAGTCTTTAAAAGTGTTCAAGTGCTTTTTTCTTGCTTTTATTTTGTTTGTGTCTTTTTTTTACATTTGTCTCTATCTTCAGTCTTCAGAAAGTTCAGTTACTTACAAGTGTCTTCAAGGAGGGCACACTTAAACACTTCCCTCTCAAGTGGTTGATTGAGATTGTGTTTACAAAACAGGCAACAAGTACATCTCACCCTTCTTGCCTCTTAAAACACTTCCTACACAGGCTTTTCTACTTTTCTAAATCACACAGATGCACAACTCCACAGTCACATGCCAGTACAAAGAAGAATTGAGGAATAACACAGACTTGTTCAGGCTGGGTTATCTCTGCCTCACAGTCCTGCAGTTTCCCCTTCAATAAATCTGGCATACAGAATACCTTTTTGTTGAAACTGCTTGTGTCGACAATAATGGCATCGCAGCAGAGTTTAGAAAGAATGAAGAAAATTTTCTCTCCGTCGTGACATGACTTACAGCATCTGATGCTGCTCCATATGTTGCAGCTGAAGTAAACTCCATGACAGCTTCATAGCTTTGTCTTGTGGTTAGATTCACAGGATTTTTTTGCAAATGGATGTGTGTCTGTGTTTATGTGTGCAGTTGGAGCTGAACCCACTGACTGCACTCCAGAGCTCAGCCACTGATGCTTGTCAGTACACTGACACCGTGCACACTGGGCTGATAGTGCAGAATGACCACTCGACTGAGAGAGACCATGGACAGAACTATCACTGTGATTAACTGTAATGATTGGGGGTGGAAATGGGTGTTTAGAGGGTTGTGGAGAGGATGAGGGCCACGTCGGCCCAATCTGGAGGGGCGACGCGCCGCATGCAGGCCTCCGCCAACTCGGGTAATAGTCCCCATGTGTAGTGCGCCAGGCCATATCCCATGGGGCGCTGCGCACACAGGAGGCCACTTGAAAGCCTATCTGGATGTAGCAGCAATCAGAGTCAGAACAAGCACACAGGGGAGTAATCTGTTCCAGCTTTTGGAGCGTGCCAGGAGTTGGGGGAACAGAGATGAGATGGTGTGTGTGTCGAAAGTGTGTGGGGTTTGGGAAAGGGCTTATGTCATTTATATCATTTGGCCAAGGTCATAGTTAGTCAGATGGCAAAAATATGGCTACCCACCAAAGCACAGTCAGACACCCACACACATGCTTCTCCTACTCCAGTTCACATCTTAGACACAACCGTTAGATTTGTAAGCAGTGCTGGCAGCCTGTGGCATAGCCGCATCATTAAATTCCCTTCAGCAACTGAGTTATAGGTGGTTTGTTGACTTCCAAGGACATGTCATGGGCGGTAGGTAATGCTTAAGATCCAATAAGGTTTTTGCGTCAAGCAACAAATATGCAGAGACAGCTCTAACCATCCGAAGCAGTAGCGGACACAGTGCAGACCAATTTGACTCTTTTTCCTTACTGTATTTCATGGCATATTCTTGTTTTACAACTGCAACTGCACAAGGAAAACATTTTCAGTTTACTGCAGTGCAGTGTAATATGTCTGAAAAACCTATAACCTCTCTTTCAAACTGCCAACTCTCTATTAACAATAAAAACAAAACATACTCAAAAGTATATTTGTAGTATCTTAAAAGCATTCCAACATGGTGACCCATCCAACCTGTAGGACAAGATCGGTCTTTATATCCAACAGGATACATTGTGTCAGTGTCATGCAATCTCTTCTTCAAGGAGTTGATGAAGAAGAAGTAGAAAAAGAGAGCGGGTATAATCAGTAAGCAGTGACCTAGAGGAGGTCACGCTGAGCCTTTGGGAGTTGACTAATGAAAAGTCCAATCAGCACAGCAGAGGACGATTAGAAGGAGCCCCAGGCTGCGATGGAGAGATGGAGGTAAGAAAGAAAGAGGACGGAAGGGTAAAATGAATGAGAAGGGGATGAGCAGAGAAGAAGACCCAGCGGATGCTTCCCCCAAACATGCACACACAAATACACACTCTTTCGTCATGATACTGATTGAGAGTATTACAGGGAGTATTGCTGTTGCCTGTGGTCAAGTCAAAGTGGCCAAACAGAGAGGCAAAGAGGAGCAACATGTGTTAGTACTTTGTCTTAGGGTCGGTTAATGACGGGGATACATGTTAATAATTGGTGGTAATTTGTATTCCTGAATTTATTGCTTCTCTGTAACTGACGCTGTAATGTAAAACTTATAAATTTAGTAAGCTGCAACTTACTGCCATAATCCCGATCCAGGTCATTGCATCAAATTTGTTTGGTCTCAGGCAAAAGCAAAAAAGACAATAAATTCTGAATTTAAAATTTAACAGCTGATATAGTTTTATAGACATGCTCCACTAAAACATTTGGGCTTCATTACAACATTTGGAAAAAACATCATGAGGCATTGTGGGAAGTCCTTCCCTGGGTCCAACCACATTTTAAAACCATTTTCTTCTGTTAATAATCCAGTGAGAGAGCAAATTTGTTCTTTTCCAGTTACATCCTATTCCACATTCACACCTTGGAGCTGCCCAGCACAACTACAGCCTACTGTGGGCCACTGAGAAGTTCACCCATGCAAGATGATGAATTTGTGACCACAAAAAAAGCACCACATTTGGCTTTGATTGCTGCAGTGTGTGCAGCTTGGCTGGCCACACTTGACCATAGCTGTACAGTTTGTTCACTAACCTCAATACGGCATCACCTGCAAATGATCAACACTGTCAACTGTGTCAGCATGAACAGGGCTTGAAATTAACTTTTTGGGTCACAAGTCAAAATGGCCACTATCATTTAAAGTTACCAGTCACTCTGAATTTCCTCTAGCCTAAATGGTTTTCCTTTAATAAACCATGAGTTGGCACAGTACATCCATTTAGGAATGTAGATGTTCTTGGACAGAGGCAGTGTCTGTGTCATTTTTCAAACACCATAAACCTAATTCTATTCACCTTCTTTGTATTAAGATGTCAAGAGATATCTTTAAATCTCACCAAACAACCAAAACTACCCGCATAGCTCGATACCACAAGGGGAAATGCTCGGAGTTTAGGTTAACAAACTGAAAATTTGAAGCAATAAGTGATTGTTTGCATCTTTTATGTGTAATTTGGAAAGCACATTTGCATTTAACTTTAAGTTTCAGTGTCTTCTCCAACTGTGTACCTATTTTGCTATGATGCACAAGCCCCACCACTTAGCTTGCTGCAGTGAACAAGCTGGCACTGATTCTCAGTCTAGTATTCAACAATATTTGTTCACATGAAGAGCTTTTGACAATGCCAAATGTTGCTGTGGTCACAAATGTGTCATTTTGTCAGTTTAAACATGTCTATTTCAGTTTTGTGATGAATATATTTAATGTCTCTACGTGGTCATGATCTCCACCCATTCTGTAGTTTTTATACGCCAGTCTGGGGATTCAAACCAATGTTCTTCTGGTCACAAAACCTGCTTCCAAAACCTTGAGGGTACTGCTGCCCCATAAATGTGTCCCAGATCCCCACAGCAGCTAGGAAAGTTGTTAGGTAATGTTAAAGAAGAATACTCTTCCCTCCCTCAGCAATTACTGTTGACATGTCCTCAAGCAAGGCACTTATTCCCAATTGCGACTGTGCAGCTGCTAAGTGGCCAGTAGAAGGCTGGTTTGAGAGGGTAATTCTCATCCAGGAGATTTAACAGATTTTTCTATGCACCTTTGGTTAGGAATGATCGTTTATCATATCAGATGTGAATAACATTGGTTACTAAATGATTAATAAAACTCTATTATCAGCAAATCTAGCATATTAGTGTAATTTTTACTAAGAACTTATTCTTCTACAAGCAGCAAAACCATCAAATCCTGGTCACACAATATAGTCTTTCAGATTAACAGATGCTTACAGATGCACAGATGAAGCCAATAAAAGTCTACAGATGAGGAATGAACATGAATTATCCACAAAATTGGTCATGGCTACTCATGATTGCAGCCATTGTTTCTTGGTTTCATTTTCCAGACACTGTCACCCTCAAAGTTGCATTCATGACCGCCACCACTCTGTAGACACCATGGGGTTGTGACATCCTTCATTCTGGTTCTGCTTGTACTCCTTGAGGTACATGTAATTTTTGCTTTCCTGTTGCCTTCATAGAGTGATTGGGTTTCTAAAGCAATTTGTGTTCAAGGCTAAAGCAACTTAACTGAGTCTTCCTCTTGCTCTCTGTCTCGGTTCCCTTCTTCCCTCTCTCTCTCTCTCTCTCTCTCTCTCTCTCTCTCTCTCTCTCTCTCTCTCTCTCTCTATTGCTCCCTATGCTCTTCAGCCAAGGCCTTGTGTTGGTATTGATTAAAGCAGTGTCTTTTTGTCTCCTGCCAGCATTTTCCACAGCTTGTTGTGAGCTGAGAGGAAACAGCAACACAGAGTGAAGAGAAATGAGGAGGTGACTAAATCCAGAGGTCTGAGAAAGCAAGCGCTGGGTTACTCTGCCATCAAGCCAAAACATGCAACTTTTCTCCAAAGGCCAGATGCCTGGAATAGGGTCATTATATGGCGCAGTATGGTGCCTGCTCCCCTTGCAATCTTTCTACACTATGCCCCATCTTGCTACTTCTACTGCTGCTCCCTCCTCCCTGCTGGTGCATTTGGTTTGAAGGGGTCCTGAGAGGCAAAGCCAGTCTGCTCGCTGCCTGGGTGTAAATCAGGGGCGCAGCCAATAGAACCACATCTGTAACAATAAAGCAGGTTAATGTGGAGTCATCTTGGAGGAGGAGAGTTTGCATCTGGGAACATCTGGCGAGACATTTGGAACGGCTGGCAGTTAGTCACACAGTCGGTTTTCTCCCTTTTCGTCTGTTTTCAGACTATTGGCTGTCGTTCTCATTTGGTTGCACTTTGATTTTTTTTGCACCTAATTGTTCTACATTTGTTCTACATTTCTGACTCACCATTTTGATCTCTTCATGTCTCAAATATTTAACTCTTCCCTTTTTAATTTGTTTGTCATTTGTTTTTCTCCTGGTCTCCATCGTTCTCTCACCATCTGTTCATTTTCCCTGCTTTTCTTCTATTTATTTTTTCTTCCATTACAGCATATCTCTTTTTTGCACAACCCCCACTTTGGCAAACCCCTTACAGAGACTTTCAGAGACTTTCAACACTGCGCAGACATGAGTTGGTGCTGATGTTACAGCTGTGAAAAAGCACAAGCTGCAACACGTTAAAACAAGGCAATCAACAAGCGGAAGATATATTGTACTGTTTATCGCCAAATGGTTTGTGTGATGCTCCCCTGAACCCAAACACAATTAGGAATTGAACGTGACTCATTTAATCTTTATGTCCCATAGATGCAAATGGTAATCTCAGTCATAATTAATGCACAATTTATTTATTTTTTTGTGTTTACAGTTTGTAGTGACAAAGCACAAAGACATTTAGAGCTGTAGCATGCATGCTTACAGATGGAAATTGCAATCCTTAATAGAGGAAAACTACACATAAACACATCCAGACTTTCATTATCTCTGCTACTCCCTGGATGAATTGGTCATTTATGACCCAGTGTGGTAAAATCAGACTTATTGGCATAGGCCAAAACAAAAGAGAAGCCCAGCCAATTATCCTTAATGTTGACTCTATCAGTGCCTCTAACATATTCATTGTTAGTCCAAGGGCCTGGGGCACTGCTGGTTAGACTGGTGAGAAGCTCAGACATATGTGTCCATGCATGGGAGGCCAGATGCTGGCTGTTTTTAATGTCGGTGCCATTAGCCAGTTCCCATGGCATTCTTTGGATGCTGTGCTGGCTGCTGCCTTCGGGTGAAAGTCATTACATTTAATATGGTGGGATAGGGAGCGAATACAAGATGGGGGCAAAATGTGTTGCATCCATACAAATGACAACAATGATTAATTAAAATCCGATCAATTCATGGCAATAATAGCAGTGATTACGATATACTTTTTTTTTTTTTAACATTTTTACATTTGTACTTTGACTAAGTGCAATTTAATATTTCCACTCCCTAATCAGCTCAGTGTGTTTTGACCAATTTCATGAATGCTGATGGTTTACCAAAAAGAATGACATATGGGGAGAATCTTCTGTATTAAAAAGCGGAAAAGATGGGGGAATGGAAGAAAAATATGAAAGTGTATCAGATTGCCTTGCCACCAATTACTAGCAGGAAGCACTAATACAGTACATATTTGCCCTGTTTTCATGAATGTGATGGGTATATTGACCCTGAGGATGGACTGGAAGGAAACAAGAAAAGAAGTAAAAGATATTCTATCTGTGTCAATAGAGCAGAACTGGGTCACTGAAAAGTCAAAAGACTATGGAAAACGTCTGCAAAAATTATCAGTCAGCATAAATATGAGGAAGAGAAGCCATGGGGCAAAATAGTTATGTTAGCATTATGAGGGAAATATTCTGTCTGTACATGGGTTAGGGTTATGGTTAGTGTTGAAAAACATCTCCCGTACTGTACCACAGCAACAGGCTTCGATGACAGACTTTGAATGCCCAAGATACATTCTGCTTTTGAAAAATTGCCTGAGGAAACGTTTAGACTTTTTTCTGCCCACAATTTGAGTCCAAACCACACACAGAGTGGACAGTATTTAAACCAGTCTGCAGTGAGTAGCAACTTAAAGCTTTAGTGAAAAGCAGCATTGTGTTAGTGCTCAGGTACAGGCCATAACTTGAAAGGTTAGACAAGCAAACACAAAAGACTAGGTTTCTTTCGAAATTCTGTAAGTATAAACTAGTGCAACTGAATTTAAAGAGACAAGGTTATAGAAGTACGCTTGACCTGGAAAACAAGTTTAAAGGGAGAAGAACGGCCCAAAAGCAGGATGATGGGGCGTTTTCATGAATCATCAGAGCAGCCATGATAGCGCCATGTGTAAACAACAACAGCTATATTTTTATATGAATGCAGAAATCAGTGTTTTGTACAAAACAAGTCAGTGTTGCTGTATTGCACAGCATCATTTTTAAATTACAGAAAGTTCCTTTTTGACAGTGTTATAAAATTCAAAATTTGTAGCAACTGTCTTAAAGTGAATGCATCTTTGGTCTTATTTTCTTTGACATCTGGATAGCTATCAATACATTCTGTTTTTTTTATATCTTGATGCGCTGCACTGAAGATTTATTCCCAAGCCATGCTGCCATGCTCTAACTATGTGAAGTGACTCAGTGATGGGAATTCACTCATGCTACTCTTTAGTGTGGGCGGTTCCATAACAAGCCCACGGCTTTGAAGTTTTGCTGTTTATTAATTAGAGAAGCAGAAACTCTGCTGTTTGTGTGTACCCCTGCGGGCTGTCTGCAGTACCGATCTGAGGGCTTTGTGCGTGATGGTAATGCTGGTAGTGGTGGTGGGGGAGGGGGGGTCGCAAATTCTACCAGCTCTGAAGTGAGGGACCCGCAAGTAAATTAGCCATAGCTGTTACCACATGGGCTGGCCTGTGTCAGCTGAGCTAATGTAAGCCAATAAGTACAGATTCACATGTCAGTGAGGAACATCTTGAATGCAAATGCTTTCAAGTTGACAAAATTGCCTTGGTTTGCATGCTCAGCACAAATGGAAAACTGTTTCTTGATCGTATAAATAAACACATTAACATGAAAGAATTGGGAGATTTATACACATCCAGAGTACGAAGGTAAATGCCAAGGAGAGCCTAACACTCACTTGATATGATTTAATTGAGCTATTTGAGACTCACTCATTAGCAGCAGAGATCTTATTCCACAGGACTCGACTTTAATTAGTCAATTCAATTAAAGGCACTCATGATACACATTTAGCAGCTGCAAATGACACTCCTTCTAATGACAGTTCATAACAGTGGATCAAATTAATTGACTGTTTTCATGTATTAATTAGAATAAATAAGATTCTCTACTGCCTTACTGGCAAATATTTATGAATACAAATTCATGTGAATGAGTTGGACTAAATAGTTTTGTGGCAACTAGTAAATATTTGATCGTTTAATGATTTCCATGCAGTTATTTAGATACGAAGTACTCCACCGATTAACACTGCACTCCTCTGAGAGAAAGTTATTGCTTGCATTCTTCTTCCTTGTCTGTGTGTTATGCAAGTAGTAGCTAATATAACCTCTGGTCACTAGTCTCAAGAAGAGAAAAAGAGGAAGCTACAGAGGTCTAATAAGCTCTTTTCTTTTTTTTAACAAACTCTTTTTCAGCCCCAACCGAGTCTGCCTTGACATCACTAGCACAGCTTTTTCTGCAGCCACAAATGGCTTTATACAACTTTTTCCCACATATATAATAGAACTTGACAAAACATGTAAACTGACTTTGATGTGTAAAATCAGTGGATTTCATCAGCACATAAATTATTTTCCCAATTTTCTTAAACCCAAAACAAACAGACTTCACACAGTATGTCCAACCATAATATCCTGGTGTGCATACAGGGTCAAAGGCCAAAGGCAGCAGAGTGTGCTTCAGATGTAACAAAGTGCATATCAGGGAATAAAAAACTGCTATGTTCCTGACAGGAGCCATTACTCGCAAGCAGTATTTTTGAATGCAAACCTGCTGAGAACCACATCCTAAGAAAAGTAACAGTGTCCAATAAATCCTGGGTGAGCAAGCAAAGGAGGAATTTCCGACTTCTGCCCATCGGGAGAAAAGAAAGGAGAAGGCAAGCAAAAGGGAGAAGGAAAGTGCGAATTATTATTGACGTGACATAACAAGAGCCAAGCAAAATGACAACTCTTCCCACATGCAGAAACCATCGTCTGACTGGATTACAGCTTAAATTCACTGACATAAATTCCCAGTAAAAAAATAAGAAAAAGATAAGGTCTATCTGTTTTAATTTTACTTTAGAGGTATTTTTTAAAATCTGAACCTAAACATCACAGCTGGAGTGCAAGGCAGCCTGTTTTCATGGCTTACACTATGACCATGTTGAGTCAAGTCCGTTTGCATTCAAACACACACCCAAACTCAGGCTATATGCAGTAAAGTGATCCCATCAACAACAGTGGTAATTAACTATGTAAGGATATGGGCAGAATGAGAACCAGCCGCCTCTGTGACCCTGCTGTGACCTTCTACAAACCTCAACGTGGCATCATACTTCATTCGGCCTGGAGGCAAGTCAGATACCCTCGCTTCTCACTCCGCAGGATACTAGCCGTAAGTCAAAATCTGATATCTGCCATGTGCTTGGATAGGCATTTGTAGCAGAAAGACTTGATCTGAGACAAAGTTGTTTGACATAATAGAGGAAACAGGGAGGAAGTGCATTTGGATCGGTGGAGAGGAGGTAATGGACAACAAAAAAACCTTGCCCACCCATGGTTTGATAAAGCGTGAGTGCTTGATACTATGGATCTACAGTAGGAGAATTATTGCTCTTCTTTGTAAGTTTGAGGTGTGTGTCTGTTGTTTGTTGGATTCTGTGTGTATGTACAAGAAAGGGTAAGACAGAGTTGGTTGCCATTTGTGAATAGCAGAGGTGGGCACTCGCAGTGGTGTGTGTGTACAAATGTAGGTGTAGGTGAAATTTTTTTGATTATGGAAAGAGTGTTGGAGGAGAACACTGAGCTCAGGGGTCATGACCCCTGGGGACACACACTGTAGAAGTAAGTGAGTAATGAATCCAGGGAGTGGAGTTGAAATAACAGTGAGGACAGTGAGCTGATGCTACCGTGCGTGACTTGAGCTAAACTCAGTCTGTATACTCCACTGGGACGCTGTGCGGTTTGAACAAAATTTATAATGGATATGCTGCTTTGGTCGGCTAAGAAAGATTTAATTTTAACAATTAATCAATCTCAAGTTGCTTTCAGATTTCAGCTCGGCCACATGCAGTGCTGCCAAGTCTTCGTTCATGAACTTTCCAAATAGAGAAGCCTTTGATTTGAAGAATTGTAAAAGGGAAGTATGGGATAACTTCTGATTATCTATTTGTGACAATAATTCAGTATATCTGAAGCAAGTTGACTAGGGTTGAACATCAATCCTCATCTTTTATTTTGAAAGAATGATAAATGATAGATATTGTGCATATTGTGGTGATTTTGAGTGTAGTTTTGTGCTCTCTGTTATAATAATGTGCAGGCCAAGTTTTTTTTAGAATCTTTGATGCTTTTTAGGTTGCAACTGGTAATATGGTAACATTATAAATTGTATTCATAATTCTAAACTTGGATTTCTGTTGAATTTTTATCTTTGATTTATTTTTAATCTAAATTAATGGCAGGGGATGGGTTAAATAATGCCGCTGCAATTACAACAAACTGTAAAATTATTTTAGATCTGAGACTTTGTGAAAAACTCCAGTAAAGCCAAAACAGCAGTCTAATAAAACATGGTCAATTGGAGGACAGTTCTGCAACTTGTTACATAAATTTTGAGATGAGCTATTTCAAGTCTAGAGGTGTGAATGGGGGAGTGACGTCAGGAGACTTTTATACTGCAGGCATTGACAGTATTACTGCAGTTAGAGTTAAAAACATCTATATTGATTTCACAGCACAGATGTTGCACTATACCCACCCTTTCTCCTCCACACACACACACACACACACACACACACACACACACACACACACACACACACACACACACACAGGCAGTCTGTTTTCATGGCAAATCAAATTATATTGTATCTCTCTGGGCAAAAGCTACCCTCAACACTACAGAAAATAAAACCATGACGTCTCAGTCTCTTTTGTGAAAAACTCCTTCAGAGTTACTGCTGATAGTCAACACACTTTTGCTGAGGTTGAGTTTTGCAAAAGAGAATGCTCCCACTCTCCAGTATTGTCATCCATTAACAAAAAGCTTGCATTTTTCTAAATGGTCACAAGGTCAGCTTATGTGGATGTTATGTCTATGTTTGTTTATGGTTGCCATACAGGGTTCCCGTCAATGTCCTTGGGGCCAGACTGAGAATGGTTAGAGTGTGTTTCTGTCCAGCTTTTTGGTGCTGGAGGCCCAAGCTATTTTAATAGGTGTTACCGCAGGGTAGACAGGCCATTGGCTTTGGGATTGGGTTTCCCTTGTGCCAACAGAAGTGGTTTAATTGTGTATACCTGAGCTTTAATCAATGCCAAAAAATGTTGAAAGTAACATCAGGAATGTTGGCCATTAGCCAGGGGACCTTGATGAAATTGCTGAAAATATCCAAGAAAAGAGTCCTTGCAGCCTGTCTGGCAGCCTGCACTGTTATGTTACACTTCGACACACCAGAAAAAGGCAAATAGAACGAAAGAACAATCAGAAGGAATACATATTTTTTTGCAAATTGGATGGATTACTGGATCTATTTATTATGTGGCATCAATGATACATCATTTTTTATTTCATCAGTATCAATAGTACAAACAGGACTATTGCTGTCCTTATTTGCCTCAACACATGGAAGCCATCAAGCACAATCTTTGTACTTCTACGCAGCCATTACATACAAGACCACATTGTTTATTGTATTACATTGAAGGAAATCCATGGATGACATCCTCTCATCCTGTTGTTTGACAGAAGACTTGCAGCTTTTCTAAGCTAAATGGAAGCATGACCTAAATGGAACGGTTGAATATAAGTAATTTTTTTTAATCTTTGCCAAATATAATACCCAATTTATTATATGTTATATTATGTATATATTAATAATGATGATGATATATATGATGATGATATATATGATGATGATGATATATATATATATATATATAAAGCTTCAAAGGTGTTTTAATTTATATTTTTAGGAACATCACCTTTGTGCTTGTATTGATCATGACAAGCAGCTTCCAAGAGGGGCAATTGTGCATGCATGCCACATAGTATATAGGCCTATTTCATTAGATGCTATATGAATATGTATGAGTGAAAGAGCTGCGGGGCACTCTATGCAAACACACACATTCATCACTTTCACTCTGAATGAGGTAAGATGGTGTTTAAAGAACTTTGTCTCCTAAGAGTTTATTATTCAGGATCACAGACACGCTGTGGTAGATGAAAACGTATAAAAGGAGCGAGTGTGTGTTTGTGTGTGTGTGTGTGTGTGTGTGTGTGTGTGTGTGTGTTGAAGCTGGAGCTGGATACACTATTTATAGGCAGGAGAGCTCTGCTTGCCAACTAAGATTTACCTCCTCTTGTTCTCCTAAATCCTATTTTTTAATTCAGCTGACTCTATTCTGAACCTCTGCATAGCTCATTCTCCTTTCTTGAAAAAAAAAAAGGAGTGGGAGGGAGTCTGTATGGGCATGTGTAAGAAACGATATTAGAGAGAGTCAGTTGCGTGTTTGACAGTGCGTATGAGAGGCGAAACAGCAGCCAGAGAGACGGCTAATACTGTAAATGAAGCTAAGCATACCATATAACCCTCCCTTGTCAGATGAATTCCACATGATAGTAATCCATCCTCCCCTGAGCCAGCCTGTTTGAGATTATCCTTCCCGCAAATATGAAAGAAGGTCTAAACAGACAGAACCAACTCCGAACATATCGTTTGAACTTTATTTCTTGGCAACTTTCCGTGTTAACATGTTATCTGTAAGACAGAAGTTGGTAACTCTTAACAGTAAAGTGTAAGAAACCACATATTTATGTAATGCTTAACTAATCCATGACTCTATATAATGAATCAATGCATGAATTAATACAGGTTGTATCATAATTTCATAAAAATGTATCTCAGACCAAGTATTCGCTCAGCCTCTCTGATGTGCTCTCTTATAAATATGAAGAGTTGAAGCGTTTAATCAAACTTGTTATCAGATGCAGGCATAAAACATTTACATGATAAACTCATAAACATAAACATAAACATGATAAATAAACAAAATCCAGCTAACTTGATCACACAATGCATAAAGTAACTGTGAATTAACATTGCTTATCTGATGATCTTTAAGTGGCTTGATTATTTATTAATTGTAAGCAACAGGAATTTATGATACATCATGCGTTAAATTATCCATTATTTATTTCTATTAAGTTAAATCATCATGAGTCATGTGTAACTTAAGTTTACTTATGTTAAAGATTTGTACTCTTGTTGCAAAATGTTCAGAAAATGTCAAAGCCCAGAAATCATGCAGAGTAATGCCAGGAAAGATCATTAGCCAGGTGGGTCTGTGATGTTTCATGTTTAATAGGAGCAAAAACTGCTGGAGTGTTTGCTGCTCATCAGGAGACTTTTTTTCATTTTGATCTTATGTCATGTGGACAGAAATTACCTGACTACACCAAAAGATTAGATTAGATTAGTTTAATCATAGTGTGATGTGTATATACATTAAGCTGATCTCTACAATGTAGATTCAGGCTCCATAAACTCTCTACTGTACATAAACTGGATGTGGAAAATGAATTTCATGCTTAACGCAAAGTGTGTACAAGCCATGGAAAGTCTGATTAGACCTGTATTGCTCTCCAGAGGATTCAGCTTTATTGCCTCCACAGGGACATGCATACAGATGTTGTGCTTTTGCAGCACGCATCGTCATTTGTGTCAATTTACACTGCTTAAACTGATCGCATTGGAAAACCTCTAAACTGGCTCAGAATGTGAGTTTTGTTTTGTTTTTTTCTCTTCAACCCCAGACTAAAAACCCACTTGAAGGAAATTTGAGACGACTAAGAGACGATGATCAACTTAACCTTGTTGACTAAGCTCCCTCAGTGGTGACGTTCCCTCTCTGTGTGTCTGTGAGCTGTCAGAGTTCCCGTTACTGAGTTTCGGCTGATTTACAGTGTGAAATGTAAAAAAGAAAAAAAAAAGAAATCCTCAAGAGTTTTTCGGTAATACAAATAAGATGAGCTGGCAAAGATCACAGACGCCTGAGCTGTTTGCATTGTGTCTCTGTGAGCACGGATGGGAGGAATAGACATGGAAAGAGAGGCATTTTGTTTCATTTTCTGGGGTATAGCCTCCAAACTGTTGGCACATTCTTTCAGAAGTCCCCTCCCCCTGCATCACTTCCATCTCTGTCCCCACCAATGTTGAAGTGTTATGAGAAAATGTCTCTGGAAAGTGTCACATCTGCATGGGAGAGACAGAGTGTGGGGGTGGGGGGTTCTGGGAGCGAGAAGATCTGTAATTTAATCTGAAGCTCTGGAGAGGACTGTTGGGGTTCACTCTGTGGGACAGGACAGGGCTGACTGTGGATTTTGATCTAATTCAAGGCAAGAGGAGAAAAAAAAAAGTGCAAGGGAAATGATAGGGCTGCCACCCGTCATTTGATTTCATGCGATCAAAGGGACTGATATTCAGGCTTTAGAGAGAAAGATTAAAGAAGGACAGGGTTCTCTTTCTAGGTGTTTTGAATTTAGTAGGTCAATACACTTTCCAGAGTTTTCCACAACCTAATCCTATTGCAGGTTCAGCCAGATCTTATACAATATGAAATACAATGTAGCTATATCCAGGAAGATTATTTAAACTAGACTTGTATGTATGCAACTCCTGGAACAGCCCAATATGTAGTTCTGGCAAACAATGACCTCTATTATATATTTATCAATATTTGCTGTATTCATCCTACAAGAATCAATGTGAAACCCTGTATAATCAACACATTAACCCACATTTACAAAGTCTACGGCAAATATGCCATAAATTTGACTGAACTGTGTTTATGGATATCATATCCATCTGGAGGAATAACTTGTTTCAGAGGTGTATACAACTCCCTAAATTTGACACTGCTAGATATATTCTTCACTTCATACAACACAAAACATGTTTCTGTAGCACCCTCCTGTTTAATCAAGCAAAGCAAGGTAAGATTTTTCTGGCCTTGATGTTATTATTCTTCAAATGATCTCAGCCATATGCTTCCAAGATGCTCTCATAAACTTTGCTGTCCCTGTGGACTCACCACTCAAACAGTATCTTTTGGAGTCATGGTCACATAGGAAGCAGGAATAAGGTTTTTTCATTCATTGGCATGTTGCCATATGTTGTAAACTCTGTTCAGGTGAGGGCCTCATATTTTCTCCTTACTCTTTGCTGGAGAGTAATGAACAGAAAGGTTTAGGAGTGCTTCTTTAAAGATGAACCAATCATATAAATCAATAAAAGAACAGCACAGGCTGCAATGTATTTTCCACAGATTGTCCTCTAATCCTAAATATATTGTTCTTTTTCCAGAAATAAGTCCAATAACATCATAAGAGGTTAAAAAACAAAAGCACTTAAGCGAAACACCAAGGCACGTGATCACTTTTTTTTTTTTTAGGTGTATCACTTTTATCAAAAGATTTAGGAGATGCCCCCAGTCCACTTGGATCCTGTGGAGTATAACATCCTCACATAATCATATCCAGAGGCCATCAGATCATTTTTTTTTAAGGAAGAACGGCTATGCTAGCAGATCACATAGTAATGTCTTCTGGCTGTGTGTGCACGGCAATTAAACCTGGTTCCACTTCAACGTACATGTGCAAAACACATTTTCCTGAACAACAAGGCCAGGGGATGAAAGGAAAAGTGAGAAAAATGCAATCAATTTTGAAGAGCATTCAGACCCAGGAAAAGAAAATTAGTGGAAGTGATAGCAACTGTTTCTCAGTCCTTTCTTTACGTGACAGACTTTTACAAATATGCGACACATGAGAACTTCGATAAAGCTACCTCTGGTTAACCTAATGATTAATGAATAAAGAAGAAAACGTGTTGAATGCACATTGCTGTGTCTGTTAAATGTGCTGTGTTAGCTAACTAAAAAAAATAAAAAAAACTGGTGTGGTAAAAAAGTAGCTTGGAATCAATTTACAGTACAGAAATATATTTTATTCTCATCTTTTTGTATTTTATTTATCATCCTAATACTTGTAGACATAGCTTGATCCTAGACAAGTTATCCTCAGACAGTAGACAAAGGGAGACACAGATGGAAAAACCTGCCAAGGCCTTCACCAACTCTCATCAATAGAGTCCTTTTGAATACCACTGTATCTCTCAAAACCTTTATTACTCAAGATCAGTTTAATTTCATTTTCTATATTATTTTATTTTAGACTTACAGACTTTGAACTTCGATTTTTTGAACTTGTGTTAAAGGACAGTTCAAATCACTAGACATATTTGCAAACTCTAGCACAGTTTGAAAAGGAGAAAAGGAAGCAGAAGTTCAGAGCAAAACTTGTTAAAGTATACTTCACGTTTGCATGTCACTGTATAGTTCCAAAAAACGTGAAACGGTTAAGTGACTATGTGTACCAGACTGTATGCTTTTCACTGGCATGGTGTTCAGCCTTCTTGACTTTCATTAGTATTGCTTTGAATGTTGCTGCTGTGGCTTTAAAGCTGAAATCAGGATCAGCATATTCCCAACTTTTCACAGAGGGGGAAAAAGTTAGTAGAGTTTGCTTATTTTAGGCAAAATTAATACGCTTTTCTTTATTCCAATCAAAACAAAAAGCTAACTAATGAAAGACCATGGCTATGTCCATTTCAAGGAGTAGACTCAGCTGTATAATGGATGACATATCCGCTTAAAGAATCTTCTATATAAACCAATGGTTTAGAGAATTCATCATTTCCTCCCCGTGCGGTTGTCTTACTCTGTCAGCACCACAGTCATGCATAAAGTTTGTTAGGTACAAGACCACAGAGACAGATATAAAATCATCGTATTCCAATGATGTAGTGTGAATTTCCATCATGGATTAAGGACATAAATCAAAAAGGAAACTAGAGTTTTGTGTTTTACCCCAAAGTGCAGCTACTTGAAAGCAGAAACTTGACCATAAAGAATATGATTGAACTTGGAAAAAAGGCCAAAAGAGCTACTGTACAAAAAGGAAAGGGCTGTGGGATATGTCAAAGGGATGTTAAATATATGCACCAGCATGATCACAACAAATAAAGTCAGGAGCCGAAGGACAGGATTCCAAAAGAAGACTGTAAAATCTGCACCCGCACAGCAAATTGTTTCTCTCCCAGTCAGTGTGATAGACGACTATCAGGAGCAGACAGAGTGGCCAGCTGGGGTGAGTAAAGGAGGTTGAGTAGTTGTTTGTCTGCATGTGTGTGTGTCTGTGTATTTGATATTTTGCTCAAAAGGATTGTAAGGAAAACTAATGAAAAGTGAAAGAGAAAGTCATCAGCTGTCTGACTGTTCCTTCATGCAATTACAAACATTCTATGAATTTCACAGTTTGCATTTGAACATTTTCATGTGTGTGTGGCTTCCGGTTGTAAAATGTATAAACAACCACAACTGTTCCATCCAACTTCTCCCCTCCTCCATCATCCAACCCTTTAATTCCCTCTTCGCCCTCTCCTGCTGTTCTGTCTTGCTCCAGGGGGGCCTTTCTAATGTGCTGGAAAACTGAAGGGACCCCAAAAAAGAGGGCCTTTCCTGTGCGTATTGGTCTTGTTGGAAGTGATTAAAAAGGGATTTGTGCTGTGCTGGGAGGGTTGGGATTGTTATCACTGCATTTGATTTATCACCCCGAGCCCGTTTGGTGGGGGCCCCCGTTGCTGCCGTAAGAAAACCATGAATTCCAGGTGCACCCAGCACCCACAGAACCTGCCGGGGTGTAAACTGAAGCTCAGCCCAGCACCTGTATTCGTGACTATACCAACATACATGCACAACCTCTCACCATCTCTCATCCATTGTCTGGGTTTGGAGAGCACAGCTGCATATTGTCTATTGTGCAAATGTTTCTTCCCTAATGGACAATTATTTTGTGTTCAAACCTCTTAAATCACTTTCATGTTCCGAAATGTGCGACACACACACGCCAGCATGTTTTTATTTCTTTTCTTTTACTGGCTTGTAAACCACAGTTGATGGTGGTGCTGTTCTCTTTTGTCCTTCAATGTTCTGTTGATGAAATTTTAGCTTCTGTATGTGGCAGTGTTCCATCCACAGTGACTATCAGCACTCATGTTTTTTTTCTAAATTAATTTCTGTAGTTTTACTCTAAATGACCTGCTTGACACTGATGACAAATGCAAATCCTTTCATGATCAGGATATAAATTATTACCATAGTCATTTCTGACTAAGTCGTTTTAAATCAAAGATATACATACATACACACCATCTGTGTTGGCTGGAAGGAAGTTTGCTCTGTGTTTAAGTGTTCAACTCAAGTACCCTAGTACAGTTTGTTAACGCATATGATCCATTTCCAGGCCCCTTTACTGTTTTCTTGCACTTTTTCCCCAATCCAAAATCTGTATCACACACTGTACAGTAATAGCCTCTATATCACCTGAAGCAAATGTACAGCACTGTTAGTGAGTTATCACTGGCAAATCCTCACAGACAGTGGAGAGAATATTCACCTTTTTTTTAAAACAAGGACAGGATACATGACACTGAAAATTGTGGGAAATCTTTAAAGATGTAAAACCACATTTGTTACAATCAAAGACATTTCACATCAGCATAAAAATATCTTCTTCAAGAATCCTTTTCTTACTCGTTCATCTGTGGCTAATGGCTCAGAGTAACTTAAGGCCATCTCCTGTCTCTCACTACTGCAGCTATGAGGAGAAATAATGAGCATGCACATTTTGTCAGGAATATCTGATTTTTTTTTTTTTCTCTCTAGGAAGAAGGTAAAAATATGCCGAGAGAGGTGATATATCATGTTTTGCCTGCATAAGCCTCTTTTGATTAGGGTCCAACCATAGCACAGCTTGTGGATGACACTGACTTTACACACAGGGGTTTGGGCTGAGTAATGGGTCAATTAATGGATTTGTGTGTGTCTGATGATACTACCAGACTTATGTGTGTGTGTAGGGGGGTTGTGGTCAGGGAAGCAATCAAAAACTAAACCAAGAACAACAATGTTATCCACATAAGGGCCAAACAATCTTGATAAAGTTCTTGCTTGGAATTAAATCTTTTGCAGGAATCAAACCCATACTTCTAACTCTGACCCATGACGACACTGAATAATGCAGTGGATGATGTTACAAATACATGCATGTTTTTGCAAGCGCCTCACACGGGAAATTCAATGTTATTTTATCTGTCTTTCTCTTCACCCATGACTGGGAGTTTGCGAGATGTTTTAAGATAAATGGAGGTTTATTTATTCTGCAGAAAGTATTAAATCTTTACTTATGCATCATATTTTGACACTGTAAAAATCCCCTCGCTGCTTCTTAACAGTTTTTCAAACCATCAAATGGCAGCACATCTGCCTGTCACTACAGGAAAGTCTTGTCTATTTTTGAAGGTGCACTGTAAAAAGAGGACAGCCTGTGGGAAAGGAGAGGATTTTAACCTCCATTAGAAAGAACAGGGCTGGACTTATAGAAGGAGACAGGGTCAAATGGGGAGATTTAGTTACATTAGCGAGGAGCGTGCTCAATGAGTGGTGCTGGTGTGGGTCAGCCCAGAATATTAACGTACATTAGTTAGAACAAAGGGCCGCACCAACAGTGGCAATGGCAATGAGACGGGGTGGAGAAGGTCAAATGCTCCTTGGGGCCAGCTGGAAACCATAACAGCTGGTATTTTAGATAAAAAGAGGGATAATATCATCATGCCTCAGATCAGGGAGAGTAAACCAAATAAGGACGGATGTGCATTCCACAGTGAGATTGTCGATGTCCTTCAGAAGAGACCTTTTTTTTAAAAATTATTTTCCTGTTGTGCACACCCCATTCAGTCTCCTTGAATGATTTTACTTGTGGTCTCGCTCTCTGATCAGAAACTGTTGCAAAGCCAATGACCTTATGAGTATGACAAGTAATACGACAAGAAAATACAGTAAGCTTTGCTGGCACAGCTGTTTAATGGGGGTAAACTCAATTATTAAAATTGAATTGACCGTAAATGCTTTAGCGAGGAGTTATGTGGTGATACTGACGTTATTTATTGAGGTGTTTGGGGTCATTTACTGGCGTCTATCTAATATGAAGGAGAAAGAATCTGTCCATATGGTTGTATAATTCCATGCACGGGCTATTACACGTTCAGGAAATTAAAACAAAGCTCACGGAGCCAAAGGCCGTCAGCTAATTTTTTGCGGAAAACAGCTCATTTTTCATGTCTGCCCCTTTCATGTCGGTTTTGGAACTTTCAGTGAGTCTAGTGATCTGGAACACTGTGTCTGTACATTTTTCTTTTCTACATATGTGTGGATGTGTGTGTGTGTGTGCATGTGTTGAGAGTTTGTAGACAAGCATCTGGGCCTCCCTGCATTCTGCAACCACATGATGACAGCACTCGATGAAGTCACAGTAAACAGTGAGCCAGTCCTCATTATCACTTGTGTGTGTTTTTGGATTTTCTATACTCGGTCACAAAACCCCCTGCTGTCCTTCAGTCAATACTCTTGTGACATGTCTCAGTTTGGACTTTCAGTTAGAGCCCGCCAGTGTGGCCTAAAGTCCAAAGCCTCTGAACATAAAGTGACAGATTCTGACAGCTTAAAACCTGGCCCAGATCTGCCTCCTAATTGTTACAGTAAAATGTTTGAAGTTTGTGGAACTGTTGATATGATATCGTTTGAACGGTAGTCCTACAATTCATGCAGTTTTGCTGTAATACTTGAAAAAAGCACCACTATTGGTTTCACTTGACACACACTGATAATGATTCCAGCAAATCTGCACTGAACTTTACTATTTATAACACAATGCATGGTTGAAACAATATTCCATTGATATTCTATAAATATTTAAATGAAAACCTTTAAAATATTATTAAGAGTTAAAAAAAGAAAAGTTAATCTGCTTTATTTTAAACTGTGTGGGTATGATTTTATCAGGTTTGATTGACAGAGACTTTGAAAGATAAACAAACAAGTCACCAACTGCCTTCACCTTTACATTCAATTAGTGGAAGTATGTGAACTTTTTTCCTACTAGAGCCCCTCCTACCTCAACAATTCATTTCTTGTGAATTAACCAAAATTTTTAACCATTTTTTTTTTTAAATGGCGTACTTCCCAAGATGAAAATAGTGCTGAAACCATGGTGGCTTCCTAAAAATCTCTTACAGCAATAACATCTATGCAGCAGTTTGTTGGTGGGGTAGTTGCACGGTATAGGTCATTTTGCAGGTTTTACAGACTCTGACTCCTGAAGCTGCTGTATTCTTATCATTGGTAGTAAATACTGACTGGCCATTTTCCAGTTCTTATTGAAAAACCAATGTCAGCCTGATATATTGGTCTAATCATACACAGGCACGCGCACACACACACACGACCTCTCTTTTCTTCTTTTCCCTCTTCTTTTACGGCATGTGTTACACAGCCACAAAACCTTTTCATCACCACCTCCAATGGCTTTAGCTTTCGTCTCCGTCCTTCTCATTAGACAGAGATGGGAAACGAGGATTCAGTAAAAATACAGAGCATCATTAAACACTGTAAACTGTACACTTGGAATGGCAAAAGAGCCCTGTAAAAGGGCTGGAAGAGTGCCAAGGAACCTATTTAATTTCTCCAGCTGCTGGTGTGAGCTCCTGCAACAAATCACCCGTGCTACAGGTCTAATTTGTAAAAGACAACAACGTAAAACATATACAGAGTGTAAAATGTCCACTGAACAAAGGGAATCGCTCCGTACCGAGATATATGAGACTTCGTGGAAATAATGCCTGCCAGATTAGTAATTCTACTCTCTTTCATGTTATCAACCCACGACCCAGTGAGGATGAAGATAAAAACGTTGAGTTAAAGCAATTGAACGAATGAATGGAATGATGATAAAATAGAAGCCAAAGTATAAAAGTCAACAAACAAGCAAAGATGAGCTGTAAATACAGTAATGCTGATTAAAGTTAAATATTTAGACAGTGAGTTAAAGGTAGTCCTTTGTCGTGCTGAGCCATGAATGTTAAACAGATTTCACACAAAAGCATGAATAAAAGAAGAGGCTCTCAGCTTGTGTGTGTGTTTAATGGCTCCTCTTTTCTTTACTTTCCAAAAATGAAAATCGGTCCCGGCTATTCAAATGTGGATATTCCTGTACAATAACAATGGCAATAGGAACCTAAGAAAACGTATTTAAAAAAGGCATATAGGTCTGACAAGGTGAATAAACGAAGACAGCATGAGGAAAATGCTATTTTAAGTGGACATAAATAGTCTCTTTGTGCAGTTTTAGCTGACGTGATTGGACCACAGACAGATCTGAGCACTCAGGAAATTCGACCAGAGTATTTAACTTGGAAGGTTGAGGTGCTACGAGACTGCCAGAGTGCTCAGAGAACCAGTTCACCTCACCCAGCCTCCCATAAATTCTCACCCTCTTCAGTCCCTCGCACGCTGCGACGCCTTATCCATATTCCACATTTCAGTGGAGATGAGATTCTCGGTACAGAACCGTGGCTTAATTGGAAAGTTATGCAAGTGTGATGTCAAAGTGCAGCGTGAGACACCGGAAAACAGACCAGGGCTGACTGAAAATAGGGCCGTGGACAGCGGTCCCTCTCAGTGCTGTTACAATAAAGTCTGCTCCCGAGAGCGTATTTTCAAGTCTGCCATTCGTCTATTTCATGTTATTTTTATTTTCATTTAAGTGAGGACACAGTAAAACTTGAGTTGCCTCTTACCCTTCAGAACTCTTTATTTCGGGCATATTACCTAAATCACTGGAGGTATGTTGGAAAAACAGGACACCCCATAAAACCCTGAAAAAGGCCTCCTGTTTTAACATACTCAGGGGGAACTGAATCAGACTCTTTGTGAAAAGAGCACTTGTGTCGGATTTAAAGACAATGAAATGGGACAAGCAAAGTTCAGGAGCATTTTATTGTCCTTTTCTGACTTTTTTCAACTGATTCAGACCATGTATTCTCTGGAGAGAGTTGTACAGTAAATTGTGTCCTGACAATATACAAGCTAGCCACTGTTAGCTGTTATTTTAGATTATGATACATTCCTTTCTCTGCAAGATGGCTGCAGATTTGAGGTTTAAACTCGGTGGGACAAGGAAAAACAGAGGTGTGGGGGTCATTGAAGCTTAGAAAATCTTTAACTCAACCTTCAATTTTGTTGATTGACAGATGGGCCAACCTGTGGCCTCTTTATCTTGTTATCCGTGATCAGAGGGTGCAAGGAGTGGGTGAGGTGGAGAAAGAGAAAGAAAAATAAAAGTACATTAAGGACGGTCAATATGACATCATGCAGGTTGAAGGACTTTTCATTGGTAACTCAATCTTGTAAAGTGCTTTAGAGATTTACCAGATTATTTTATCATTGCATATTTATGGGATTTGGCACATATGCGCAAAGTATGTGTACAGTTAGTTTGGGGATCAGAGCTCTTTGTTTGCTCTGAAATTCGGCAACAAAGGAAATATACAAAAGTTCCCATCCTTACAAGGAAACAAAAATTGTTTAACACCAGCATGTCTTGTAGTATCAGATGAGTGGAACTGGTCACATATTTTGTGCTATAATGTAAATCAGAAGTAATTTCGATGATGATTGTGACACCTCTGACACCATATAAATTGCCTCTATGTAACAAAATGAATCCATCTATTACTATGAACAGATAAGAATATGTTTTAGGTCATAGGTCACAATGTAATGTTGTCTTGTTGCTTTGCTCCATTATACTGTGAAAGTGCTAAATGAATCACTCCTTCATACAGGTGCACTAGAGGCTTGTTATCGCAAAGCGAGATTTTCAAAAATTTAACAATAAATCTAAATCTGCAGACATTAACATCATTATTCTCTTTCATATTCATGTTTTGCACTTTGAATATCAAATAATTGCAGATAATATAAAATATATGACACATATCAGCGTGGTTTGTGCATAAAACGAAAAGCACAAATGAAAAAAAAACTTTGGCTGTTAAGATCTCCTATGCAGACAACCTTCCTTATGCATTTATTTTTAAATTGACATCCCAAACCATACCATTCCTTTGGTCACGCCAAGCCTTTGTTCAATGGCGAGAAGCACCATCAGATCCACCCTCAGAGTCCCAGTGCATGAGGCGAGTGGGGACTCTCTTGTTTCATGCGGTAACTATAAAACATGCCCCAAGTACTTGCAACAATTCCGCTCTAAGCCGCAGCCACAGTATTCCCCCTGAAACACTTAACAAGGGACAATTACAAACTTGTTGCAAATTATGGCCGTGTGCATTTGGGAGTTGTCAGATGATTTAAGTGGTTTTTAAACACTTTCAAAGCTGAAGGGGTTTTGAAATATTGCTATTTGTCTAGGCAGCAGTGATGAGGAATGCTAGCTCAGGAAAGCTAAGATCATTGTCAAAGAGTGTTATATGATTAAACAATAGAAAAGCTGCCTGGTGTAGAAATATTAAATAAATTCTCCATACTGTCATGAAACTGTTTGAGCTTTGATGTAAATCAGTGAGTGTACCAAGTCACAGGAGATAATCAAATCAGGCAACCTTTCGCTCACTTATCACATTTTTTGGGCAGCACTTCATGCGAAGATAATGGATTCCGGTGTGAAAGGAATAAGATCGATATTTTTTATTGCCTGGTGAGATGTTTCTAACCACATTAAAGAAACCCTCTGGTGTCACAACTTAACCCCTCGCAGGGATGATGTGATTTGTTCTCCCTGCGTACAGCCACAATCTGGTAGCGATCATGTTTTTTTCATCTGCTTAGCGCATGCCGGATAGGGAACATAACATTGATGAATGGTTTTTAGATAAAGATGGATTTGATTTTCTTCATCTGACTGCCTCACCTTAAGTCATCTTCAAAAAAGCATGAAAAAATGATTGGTATGCATATTAACCTGTCCATCAGACACATTCACATATTCACACACATCTTAACTGTAAATCCACATATTTTTTCAGTCCACACACACTCACACACATGCACACACACATCAGTTAGGCTATAGCTAACATGCAGCAGATGCCCAGGCTCTGGGAGAGTGCAGAGCCAGTGAGCTGCAGAGGGAGGAAGTCAAGTGTAGTGTTTTTTACTCTGCTGCCATGCCACTTTTCTTTATTTTTTTTTCCAGCTTGGCCAGTCCTGTTGTGGCCCGTGATGCAGGGTCCCAAGGGCCCGGCGGTGAAATAGTAATATGGACCATCTGACACCTGTCAAAACAGCCCTGTTAGTTGAACGTCAAGTCCTGTCAGCTTGCAGAGGAAAGTGCTACGCAGCCTCTCAATTTTCCCCCTCCTTCCCCTTAAGTCTCCCTCTCTCTTCCTCTCCCCTGCTCCTCTCTCTCTCTAACTCCTTCTGCATCTCTCACCCTTTCAGTTTCTCACTAATTCCATCTCCCCTTCCTCCCATCTATCTATTTTTTTCTCATTATCTCACATTTCTCTTATGTTCTGACACTTTGCCCATTTATCTTTGTCTTTCTTACTTTCTGGATATACAGTATTCACATTCAAGCTCCTTCTGCTCATATCATCATCATTTCAGATCATATGCACCAGGATTTAAGCCACACCCCATACCAATCAATGAACAAGTCACATTTGTTTGTTTCACTTTATTTCTTGGTAACATATTTTGATTTCCATATGTGTCTTCCTTGCTCCGTGCAAACAGTGGCTCAGTCAAGATTAGTATGACAGCACTTTCAAGTGAATGATGAAACATTATTATTTGTCATGGCAACACAGATGAATGCAGATTTTATACAAGTCACTGGCATGTGAGATGCATGCATCAGGAAGTTATTCAGTATATTTGTGTATTTGTATCATATTTGAGAGAAAAAGTCTGAAGTGATGCCATGTTTGGCTGTCACCTGAGCCTAAAACTGTCTATTTTTCCTCATTCATTGGCTCGCCTTTCTCTTTTTTTCTGACTGGCTTCCTTCCCCACATCTGTCCTTGCCTCCTCACTTGCCTCTGTTTTCTCTTTCCAACTCCATGTCCCTCATCTTGCCACATCTCGACAACATTCTCTTTGGAAACCGACAACAACAGTAATACCACACAGTACCTTCAGCAAATGTACAACAGTTTCCTACTGTGCTTACCCGCTTGCTCTTTTCACCTCACATCACACATAGTTTCTGCTCCTCTGCTACTTCTTTCCTTACATGCCAGCCGATCCAGAGATGCACCAGTGGAAGTGGAGAGGCAACATCAGGCTCAAGCGTCACTACTAGGAAACACGTACTGTCATGGTCTGTGTCAGTTCAACTCAATTCAATTACTATCAGCCCTATCTGTTTACATTGGATGTTTGCAGTTGCTTTCCCAGTGTGGAACAGGAACCAGGCAGGGGGGTTTATTTTGTGTGGTCTACCTTCTCCCATGCTCCAGGGTTCTTGTATTTAATATAAATGAAACAATAGAACAAGGTTTGGGAAAATTCATATTGGAAGCTGATAGATTTTGAGGCAAAAACAACAAAATAATGTCTCAAATGTCAATGAGTGAATGTTTGAATGTTAAAATTAAGATTAATTCCTATCGTCAGTAAAGCAGATGTTTTGATACAATCCCAAATTGGACCATTGTTTTGTATCATTGATGTTCCTGTAATAAAAGGTTGTTTTTGGAAGCCAGTCAACTCATATTTTACCAATACAGGCCACGAAGTAGACATTTTTTTCTCCTACAAAAGCAAATGTGAGATGAAGAAAGGAAGATCAGCCAAAGAATTATAGCAGGGTGCACTTGCTGAAAGGAAATACTCAAGAAGAGAAACAAGAAACAAACCAGCAAGTTCCTCCTCTGCTTTTCATGTCTTATTAAAAACATACCCCTGGATAATCTCTCATATCCTGTCTATTAAAAAGGCGACTTGGAACTGCCACTGGAGAAACTAATGGCAATTGTTTCCTGTGTTAAAACGTATAATGAGTCTCAGGCAGATGATTCCAAAGTCCCTTTCAAGTTGTCCTTCCTGGTCAACAGCGATTGAGGCCTCAAAAAATATTTCCACTGATTCTGGTCCAGAATAACTTTAAAAAAAGAATGATCTACCCTCCTGGATATGGAGTTCAATACAAGAATTCAATATCTAAACTCTTCCACCCTGAAAAAATGACAATAATATTGATTGTACCTTCTGTGACCTAGGTTGACATTGAGCAAAATCCTGATTGGATTTCTCCGTGGCATTGATCATGACTCACATGAGGCATGCTATTGAGGTTTTCTGCTTCTAATTCAAGCACTGCCTGGAGCACCAGCAGCTGATGTGGATGTGTTTATGTTGTCTTGCCATTTTCCTTGTATTGGCTCCACAGACAATCAGCGTAAGAATATGGTGGTACTTGTGGCAGCAGAACACGTGCTGTCAATTTGTTCATAAAGTGATCTAATAGTCTTTGTTACGGAAAAGACAGTTATGCTCAATGTGGATTATCTTATAACAACAACAAAGCTCCTTTGCAGTGCATACTCTCTTTTTCTTTTATTCTCCCACTCCCACTAACAAAGTGATCCAAGGGCTGCAAATGTCCCCCATTAATTAAGGCAGAATGGGTTGTGGGAGAACTGCCGCCTGTTCACAAGCACCAGCAAAGGGGAAACAGTCCGTGTTAGATTGAATGTAATTGCCTTGGTTAGACACACCAAGAACCATATGAGAGGTTTCACTTCCCCTGCTCCCCTCTCCTGTTCTTCACACCAATAATGCCCCCTCTGCTACTCTGAGAGAAGATATTATGTACCATTCTATAGCCTAGTAACATTTAAGTACCTGCATTTCTGTGTCAGGATAATGGACCTTGGCATTGAGTTGTATGAGATGTATCTGATCCAAGTGACTGAGCTGATACAGAGATGTGTGATGGAAAAGGGAATGGGAATACATCCTGGCAAGCCTGGCTGACAAAATTATAGCAGAGATAAAAATAAACAATCCCCTGCACAAGTGTTTGGGAATAATGAGCATAACCCCAATCAAAGTTAATGATGTCGTATTAAACAGCATTTATTGAGAGAGAGAGAGACAACAGCTGTGACATCTTGCATTCAGAGGAGAGATGGTAAACAAGATGTGGCGGTTGGTGGCATTTATAGCCTTGCGAGCAGATGACAGTGAGAGTAGGCGTGATGTTGAAGGGTCAATAAGACTCCAAGGTATACTGAGTAGAAATTGTAAAAGTTCTTCACTCCATAATAATGTTGCGTATGCAAAGTTATTTTTTATCTAGCTACAAACCCGTGGGTGAAGGTATCTGTTCCCTGCGTGAAGCCAGTTGTCAAGGGCAATTGAATTTAGAGCGTCATTCATATTCAGTTTGAACAGTTATGCCTCATGACAAGTAGCGAATAATCCATGTAGCAACCTTTTCCAGGGCACAGGAATCTGTGTGTATTTGTGTGTAATCCACAAGCTAAATGTAATATGTTACGAGTTTCATCGGGAGTATGCAGAAAAAATCCAAATGAAGCTATTCCAGAGGAGAGAATTCAAACCAGAGAGCCTGTGTTTATATTATTACATTTTTCAGACTAAGTATGACTAAATGCCTCTTAGTCAAATGGCGCCACTATGCTCTGAATGCGCACCAGTTGTGTGTTCTGATCCCTGTTTCCCAAATAATGCTGCTATGTCTGCACATCTCTAGAGAAACTGGGGTGGGCCGACTTGGTTTTGTGTGTGTCGCAGGGACCTGACAGTGACGGGAGGAATGTCATAGGATATAGAGCAATAGTACAGTCGATTTTAGCCACAGATTTCTGAGAGAAGCTGAACCTTTCCGTTTCTCAGCTACACCTGGCCTAAGACACAGGAGATGAGGCCCCAGGCCAAAACAAACAGGTGGTGGTGGAGCTTGCTGTGCTGTCGCTTGCCATTGGCCAGAAGTAAGAATTTATTAAGGTGACTCAGCCACTCATAAACAGCTATTAGTAAGGGATTTTCTCCAGCTCAGATTCGGCTCGGGGCTTAGCAAGCTGGGGGACCAAATGATGATGTGGCAAGAGGACAACTTTCCACCTATTACATCATCGTCGAGGCACTTTGTGATGACCCCGCTAGCAGGATGGTCAGAAATAACAAGGTCAAAAATAATATGGCATCTTAATACAGAACTCAACTATTCAACTTTGTGTCTTCACTTTCAGCTAGTCCCTGAGATTGTGCCTTGGGATCCAATCCAAGGTCAGCCACAAAAATGCCCAACAGGGGAACAATCCAGCAATTTAATGTCAGCATTTCACATCTTTTCCTCTTACTCCTCAACCTCAAAGCAAGAGAAAAATAGTGTGAATTTTGCTACATCTACATTCCTGAGTTCTCCGTAGACATCAGGTTGAATTGTTTCCAATCCTGAAATACTGTACCTCTCTAGCATATCCCATTACCTGTCAGTTTCTATTTCGTTTTTTGGACGAGAAGGCATATTATTTTCCACTTTAATGGCATGATCTCTCAGCAGTGACTGTCAGCAGCTTGGAACATGCTTTTCACTTTCACAGTTTTGTCCTTGCTTCAGTGGACAGAACAGTAGCACGCTCCATTGTGAAAATGTCGACAAAATAAATGTAAGAGCTGGTTTACAGCTGTATTCACTGTAAAAGAAAATGTGGGAATAAGGTGCTAGTTTGTATTAAATTTTCTCTTTATGACTTTGTTCACTCGTAAAAACAAATAATTATTAAACTGTTAATGTGTTCCATTTTGTCCTATGGATTTACACAGCCTTGCTATTTGAACTCTAATAGAACAATAATATAATGTAAGTTATAATAGTTTTGTTACCATTGCTATATGTTAAACTAGTTTGTGTATACCTCATAGAGTGTATGCCTCAATGTATCTTGTATTATATTTTTCTGTTTACAATAAATAATTAAGTATATAGTCCATTTAAATTCAACATTGCTTAGTCTCTACTTAATAAAATAGTTCTCTTAGTAAGTCATCATTTTGAATTTGATTATAATTCCAAAAAGGGAAAACAATAATAATATTAGTTGGCAAAGATTATAATTTCCACAATCCATTGAGGCCATATTTATTTTTATTGAAGTTCCTCTACAGTTCTTCTCAGTGCTAGTTTTGGTCAACAGTCAAAGTTTGCTGAAGGCCAGATTAACATTAATCTTCAAGCTGACTGGAACTGCCTAAAAAGGTTTTAACTGAGAGATAATATGAAAATCTCATCATTTGGCCACAGTAAAAACAAATGTATAAATATTCTTGTTTAATAGAAACTACAACATTGTTTTTTCAGTGTGTATTTCCAATCGTTTTGTGCAAAAAGTAGGGTTAATTACCGTTATACAAACCTCCCCTGTCATTTATCCTTGAATCACCTCAGCAAATGTCTGGATGGTAGGGACAAGATTCCATCAATCCCGTCTTACTGTTAATTTGTTTTCAGCATGATGTAAGCATTACTCACTGTAAACGTGACCCCAATTTAATGCGCCATTTTGCTTTTGTACAGCCGCATTACCGGTTTGCAAACAGATGTGTCCAAATAATGCATGTATTGTTTATCTGCAAAGCAGGTGGCGGTATTGATTAACATGAACACTCTCTTCCACAGCATGCCAGGCCCTCCAAGATGTGCATTTCTCTGTGGTGTACACATGTTTTTGGTAAGAGTCAGAGCTTTCTATTAGTGTAGAATTAACTTTGTTATTGGATTGCTGACTGCAGAAAGAGTGCTCCTTCATTATGAGTAGTCCAAGCAGAACTCACCGGAGGGACAGGATTTCTGGTCTAGAAATTTGCTCCAACTTTAAGTTGCCCAACCTACACCGCTAATTAGGGGCCTTTGGTCCCAGCCCCAGTGCTAGTGCTTCTCCATTCTACCACAGGGCCCCCAGGCTCAGTGGGCACCAGGGGCCACTGAAGAACTGTGTGGGGCAATGGAGCATACTGAGTATGTCATATAGTGGGTCACTGTTTTTACCCAACTGAGCTTTGCCTCTTTATCAGCCCCCAACATCAGGGTCTGCTGGTCACACAAATTAAGGGGCAATTAAGGCGCTGAAACAGCAGAGAGATCAAAGTAGACTACTGGAGGAGAAGCCACTCTGGAGAGTTAAGCACGTTTATAAAGCAGAAATAGTCTGGCTTAATAGGAACCTGACCAAAGAAAATACATCATATTGTTCCCTATTATTTCCAAGTGAAACAAAGAGAGGATTGATTCATAATGCGTTAGACACAGTATAAGCATTTGAGCTTCTTGTTTTAACCTAGTTGTTTTTGTTCTACAACATATGCACATATGAAAAGTTTTTTTATTTTTATTTTTGTATTGGTGCAATGTATAGTTCAATTCAGTGGGGAGATATCTCAATCTTTCAGCCTGTCAAAGATGAGAGATTAAAAAGAGAACAGGTTGGATGAAATCAAGTCTGCAGAGAATTTCAACAGCTCTGAGCCATCATTGAGATTCCTGTATCTCTGCTAATTTCCATCAGTATGACAGAGAAGAGGGGGGGAGAAGGGAACAGCAAACAACCGCTTTCATCATCTCTCACTTTTGTTTCCCTGCCTTTTTGCATGGCAGTAACTCAATGCCAGCGTCAAAGCAGTCAAACAATTTCTTCAATGAAATGGGCTTCATGGATTAAAATGTAATTTGCTACAGTTAATGAAAATGCATTCTGTATAAACACAGGAGTGCTTATTGAGTTGGGGTTTGGGAGGTGGGGGCTGGTTTTAAACAATGAGAACTAACAGGTCTTTTGTAGAGAGGCTGTCTGATGTTTGCAGATGGGCCCTGCTGCTCTTGGGAGAAATGAGATAGCGTAGGCTAATTTAATTTTGATATGCGTGTAACAGTATCTGCCTGAGTGCATGTGGCCTTGTTTACTGTGGGTGCAAAGATGCATTTTAAACATCCAGACGTGTACGTGTGTGCGTGTATGTTTGTCTGTGTCCGTACATATGTGATTCCTCACACGAGTGCTTTAGAAACTTAGTTATATTTCACGTCTCTGTTCTATTCTTAGCAGAGTGTCCTGCCAGTGCCTCTTGAGAAACACACACACAAACCAAACACAATTAATCAGTGGCTGATTATAAACCATATTAAGTCTTTGCTTTGCAAAGTTTTCCATCCCCCACACTGAAAAGGAGAATATCTCTGTATGCAACACTGAGAAGCACAGCAGTTTGCTAGACAGTCACACCTGTCTTGTTAGGACTCTACATAACCACATTTCTCAGCATACCATGTTGGTTAGAAATATGCCAAAATCGTCCAGTGACTTCTATCTCTGACACCTAGTGAGCATATGCTGATATATGTGTATCTCACTCAGCAGATTCACCCTAGGAGAAAGTATATCCCTTGAGAATGTGTATATATATAGGAATGTGTACTTCGCATGGGTACATTTGTCTGTCCATGAGCACGTTTGTGTAAGTTGGTGAATATCTTCTTGTTGGAGTTGGTGTTTTGGGTGAACGTGTATGTATTCATAGAGATTTGGATGCTACATACAATTTTTCCCACATACCCCAGCAGTACAATATTAATTTGTGCACAGCACAAACTCTGCTCTGCAATGTGGGAGCAATGTAACAGGGTAGGGGTTAGGTTAAATCCACTGAGAGGTTGTGTGAGCCTGACTGTTTGTGTGTTGGGGTTTGCTTAGAATGTTGTTGGCTCTCTGTGTACAAATCTATCTGTCTGAAAGCATCTGTCTGTCTGAATGTCTCCTTGAGTGTGTGTGAACATGCGTATGCGTATGCGTGTGTGTGAAGGAGCAACTTGTGGCGCGTCTCGTCTTCCTGGCGCGGGGAGGGTTTCGCCTGCAGGGTGGAATGCACTCTAAAACTCCTCAGAATAATTTGTTATATGGAAAAAATGATGAGCAAAATCCCTTCCCAATTCTTCCATACCAAATCTGTAGACCACAGCACACTCTCATGTCTTCATTAATGCCCACTGACATGCAACAGGGATGGATAAAAAAGCATAATATATACTGCTGCTTAAATAATAATGGTTAAAAAATAAATAAATAAAAAAACTCTAAAGGATTTTTTTCTTCCACATTCCCCACAAATAAATAAATAAATATGTCAGATTAATTTGAAATTCAAAATACAAATAGTTAATTTATATGCAGTGGTGAACAGAAGCACAATAGGGAACCTTGCTAAACCGTTTATGGATAAAGAAATTGATTCCTGGGCCAGGTCAATATTTTAACCTCCTGGTGATGCTTTATTGATTGGAATTTGACCACGACCCTGTGCCTTGAACATAAATTAGGACCCGTTGATGTGCAAACCCAGTCCTGCATTAGGAAGGACTTGGCACATGCTAAGTAATGACAGGCCCTCAGCAGCCATCTTTAGATTCATAACACCAGACACCAACATTTTAAATATTCAAGTGGCACAGGGGGGATGAAAGGTTTCTAAGTGTTGCCACTTTGGTCTTCGTATTGACTTATTGCCTCCTTAATGCTGAAACCTGTGCTCGGTGTTTGACAACGTCAGTGTGAGAGGAAAATCTGATAAGCTGGCCACTCAGAACAAGAAATACAATCTCCTCTCTACATTTGGCCCCCCATTAAAATTTGAGCTGGGCAATCAATAAGGAAAACAGATGTGTGAATTAAGTTATAAACAGCATGGGTGTCCTAACTGTACACAGTCATGTCATCGTAATGCCGAAACCGCTTTTGATCTGAACCCAATGTAGCGCCTGACCGTTAGGGAATGGGCACAGAGGCAGGGGGTTCACTGCGTGTGGTAAGTCTTGTGCATGCGGGGGGATGCTGACATTAACAGCACTGTCTGGACGAAGGGCTTAAAATAAAGCCATTAATAAAGATCTTTGAGGGATTGCTGAGGTTAGAAGGAGTTAGAAGAAAGGTGTCAAGGGACTATACTGTCCCCAGGGGTGGGTGATTCGGGGCAAGCTAGAGCAAAGAGGTGCTTGTAACAGGAAAGCAAGGGCGTCACAGACAGCAAGAGGATCCACACATATGTAACTCACCCCCACACTAACATTACATCGGCATCACAGGCCTATCCATCTCATTGACAGGTCGATGGCGTCAAGTGCCAGGGGGTGTGACATTGCCGACACTGGAGTGTGCCCTACACACACACACACTCATTGGAGCCTCAAGATGCCCCTCCGGCTCACATCTGGAGGAGGGGCAACTTGATATGTGTCCACAGCTTGGGGGGTCGTAGCAGGAAGGACGAGTGGGGGCCCTTTCACTTAAGCTGATCCCTTCCATGCAACCCTGTGGCACTCACATATGAGGTCAAGATCGTAAAACCTCAGAATGTACAGTTGCCAGGGTTGCAGGGGGTCTGCGGGGCCCCTGATTGCATGGACTCAGGTGGTGGTGGTGGGAGGGGGGTTGAGACCTATTTGTATCCATTGGCGTGTCGACATGTTTGGTTGTTTGTGTGCATGCTTTTGCTGTATGTGTCAGAACTTGTCCCATAATATAGGAGCAGGGTTAGAGACGAGGTGACCAAGATTTTCTGATGTAACTCGTTGTGAATGTAACCTCTGTGCACTTTGAGAAAAATACTTGCAATTTTTCACTGTGAGAAATTGTGTACACATTCATGTGTGTGTGGGTGGTGCAGGAAAGCAGGAGGTTGTGGGGCAGCTGAGACTTTGCCCAACCTCAGCTGACCATATCTCCTCCCATTCATCCTTGTCATGCGGATGGTGTTGCATGCATGTGTGACTGTTTGACTTTCCTCTGTAATGAAAATTCCACATGTGGCACATCAGACATGGTTGATGTTAGCTGTCGTCACTACTCACTGCTCATCTTGGTCTGAGGGGCCACTCAGGTTGCACACTCACAAACACACAAACACACACATACACAAACCCCCCAGAGAGAGAGAGAGAGAGAGAGGGAGAGAGAGACAACAAATGTTTCTCCACTCAACTTTATCTGGGGTGATACAGTGACAGGCTGAACTGTGTAAGCCAGCACTTTTAAATCTTTTTGAGACAATGGCAACATTTCATGACACTTTTCTCCCTCAACCATTTAACTTATCCAAACGCGTTTCAAGCTTTTGTCGCTTGAATCCAAATTGAAGACATTCTGAACAAAACCATCTTTTATCCTCCGTGGAATTACTTTTAAAGACACTAGCAGCTTACGTGTTTTGTGAGAAGTGCCATCCAAACACCTTTTCAGAAGCGATTTCAGAGACGTCAAAATGTGTTTGTCAATATTGCTTCGTTAATGGGTAATCAATGCGGCAGCAAGGGGATCACTCCACTGCTAGACGCATTCCATTGAGCTACAAATCGACCAAAGCAAAAAAACGAACAAATGCATGCCAAAAAAAAAAAAAAGAGAGTAAAAGAAAAACGGCTTGTCATTGAATGTGAGTGAACATTTTCTGACACAATGTGTACCACTGCTCTGCAGCGTTGAAAATTGCTTTGTGTTTTGGTATTCATTCCCTCTTACTTCCTCTCTTTTCTTTTCTCTCACTCTCTTTCTCAGTTTGCTGTTGGCAGAGGAGGGTGATGACGGGATGGGATGGATCTTTAATAGATTTGTCTCAGGCAGCACAATGGGAGGAGGGATCGTTGTTAACATTATAACGTATTGATCGCTTCGACTCCATTTCCCAAGGCCCTGTCAGACAGGAGCCATTACTCACAGCAGTCAACCCCACCGCCACCACATACACACACACATCCATGTCTCATGGCTTGCTGTGACAGTGCCTGTCTACACCATTTCACTATGTCCATGTCTTATGACCCCTTTAACCCTTCTTGTATTCTGCTTCTCTACAATTTAGTCTTTCATTTCCCTCATCTGCATGAGGACAATCCTGCTTGAACGGATGTACTGTGTACACCCAGCTCAAATGATGGTTGTTGCTTTGTTCATGATTATTTATACTTATGCACTGAAGTGTGGCGGTCATGCCTAGAGCCCCAGTATATCAGTGGGTTGTTAAATGCAGAAAGAGAAAAGAAGCCTGAGGATCAATTGGGGAAGATTATTAAAGGTTATTAAAGTGAAATCTAGCAGCACCGAATACCCACCCCATGTTTTTATGTCATTAAAAGAACAAAAAAAATCTATCTCATTTTTTTTAGCTGTGATTAGTTAATATGAGCTTAGTGGTTTAAGCATTTTGCCAGATATGCCGCAAACTAAGTACATTTCCAGTAAAGGTCAGAGACAGCAGATGACCTTTGAAGTTTTTACTGAGAGCAAGTCTGAAACAGTCAGTACGTTTACATGCAGCAAAAAAATTGAATTTCTGATCATATCAGATAAAGACATGCATAAGACCGGATCACTTGTGTGAGTATACATGCCGTTCAGCGAATCGTATAAACGGCTGGAGCATGGCTGACTCCGTTACGCTATGTGGCCCTCTCAACAAAGAGCCACTTTCGGTTGACCTCTGCTTATCAGCAACAACAAACTATCTGACAGCATTCAAATAAAGATGGTGTACGAGAAGATGGACGATGCTACAGTAGCGTACATTTCGTGCATTATTTTCCTCCTGTCGATTGACCTTTTCCGACAACAACACTATTTAATACGACGTCTCCTTTCACTTCTGGGTGAAAGCCCCAGCAGAAATTTTCGAGCATGCGCAGAATGCAAAATCTGATTTAGATCCGATTGCTGAGTTAAAATGCTGACTATGAATGAATTATTTAGGTGTTCTTATCCGATTTTGAGATGTCCGTTATGGTCCAAAGTAGGTCTGAAGTAGATCGGACTAAGGTGTTTACAAGCATTTTAAAAGTCCAAACTGTATGATACGATCAGAAATTTGAAATTTTTGCTGCATGTAAACGTACTGTGTGATAGCAGCACTACAAAACAAATTCAATGATAATGATTAAAAATCTGAAAAAGATTGGATACCATAAAAAAGATAGTGAAAATTGAGTGAAAGGAATTAGAACAGTAAAAAGAAAATGGATTTACAAAAGTACACAGTACTTCACTAGATAGAAACAAAATTAGTTTTATTGTTCCTTAATAAAGTACCAGGAAGAAACACATTTCTACCAGTAACATTGCTTCATGGGATTGTTAGCAGAGGTCAGTGTCATGGACATTACTTTTTTGTTTGATTTTGGACTTTTTGTGGGGCACTATATGGACATATTTGTACCCTCACATTAAACAGGAAATACAGTGCACAAAATGGTGAACACAATGTTTCCAGACACAGCTAGTAACACATTGCTTTAAAAATAGCACACGCCCCCATACTGGGGGCTTTGTATGGGTGTTTTAATCCATTTTACCTGCCAGGCATGTCTGCAGTGTCTTTGCAAAGACACAGAGGGCTGTGTCATTACACATGGAACTACATAAATTAGTTTGCTTGTATTTCTTCTACCTGTTTCAAGCACATTCAGGGTTTGTTCATAGGCAACAATAGCACTTCATTACAACATGGAGCAGGTGGAAGAAAGGCTAGTTGCTTTTTCCTAATAATGCTAGACCAATTAGCTCTTCCCTCATCTCGCAAAGCAATTTCCCTTACAATCTTTCTCATTACCGCCACCGTTACTCCTGTGCACCACAAAGCGAAAGAGAGACAATATAAAGGCAATTACTTAGTACATAAAATGCACAACTCTCTCATCCAGTTTTGTGGTGCAAGCCTACGCAAAATTGCCACTGGAAGTACCTATAACAATTACAACAATTTCTTGATAAAGAAGTATAATTCAGCCTTTGTTCTGAGCATGGTCTATCAGTGAAGGGCACATATATGGGAATAGTAGGTGCAGACAGTTGTCTTTATGGGCTGCAGATGTGTCTCAGCTGTACAGACTGTGTACGATGGAACTGACAGGCTTGAAACGTCCATAGACAATCTGTTTCAGAGGGACTGTCCAAGTCAATATCTAGGGCAATGGATCTTCCCAGATGTTAATGAGTTGCGATTGTTACCCGGCTACAGGCCTGACCTTGTTAAAGGCCAAGTTTTGTGTGTGTTTGTGTGTGAGTGCATGCGTGATTCAGTTATGTAACATAAAACAGACACATTAGACACTTTTTCACTGCGCAAGAAAATTGACTTTTCTTTTTTTTTTTTAAACATCTAAAAACATGACTTTTCTAACGCACCAGACTCAAAGACTTAAAATCCCAGCTCTCTGCCCCATCGTTCCCATCGCCTTCCAAAAAATAAAGGAGCCACCGAGCAACCAGCAGTGGATCCATCACGATTGGCGAGTCCAATTGCCTTGGCCTTCTCTGTCCCTGCCCATTTGATGACCTGCTGAAGATTGATGAGCAGAGCACCCGAGGGTCAGAGAGGATACCTTCTTTGCCCCACCACCATGACGGTGAAGACTTGTCTATGGTCGTCAGGCTGAAATCTGTCCTCTTTTTTCCCTCCCGATTCCCCTTGTTGAATGATGGTATGGAAAATGGAGACTGAGGCCTGATACTTAAATATCAATTTCCCGGATGGTCACGCATCACCTACAGGTTATCTGTCTCCTTTGTTATTCTTCTGAGGTTTGATTTACTCCAGGCACCAAGAGACCACAGTCCTGCTGTTTGTGAAGTTTTGGTTTTGAATTTCTCTTTTGGTTACTACTGAGGTGTTCTACACTACAGGTTTAATTATTTTCTTACTGCTTCACATTTTTCAGTTAATGGACTCATTAAGCACATTTTTCAGCATGATGAAATGCCATTGCCAGCTGGAATTTTGATATACATGTCTGCTGAATTACAGTCAAACTTACAGTCGATTGTCGGTGCTCTTAATCATAGTGTACCCACAGTTTAATTTTGTTTGCTTTAATTGCCCCTTGAGCACATTGTATCACAGTTGGGCCTCACTCAAACTTTGCAATGTAGGCCTTTTCTTTAAACTATGAGGCTTCAAGTCACATATACACATTTACTGTATGCACATATGCATAAATGTACATTTGTTCTTTTGTTTGAGATCAAATGTATACATTACAGATGTGCAGTAGCGTATCACTCTGCATCTGTGCATTTGTAAGCATGAATGTTAGTGTTTCTGCCACCAGTACACGTTTACAGCTCTTTGAGAGGTGACTGGGGCCCCCGCAAGAGAGGAGTATGTTCATGTAGCAATCTCTTTCCCGCATCCCAATTTAGGGATAATTAAAGGCAATGAAAAAGAAACACTTTCTCTACTGTTGAAAAAGCACCCACTCTCCCAGGACATGTTCTGGTGCACATCTTTTGTCAACCACAGCCCACAAAAGACGTGCACAAAAGGCTGAATGAGTGACTGCGCAGCAGGGTTTGAATACTGACTGCAGGATGGGCCACTGAACGAATTGCTGAACGCACATTGAAAAAAGGTTGCTGGAACCCCCCCACAGAGCACACACTGAGTTGAAAACCAATAAAATTATCTTATGAAGGAGTCATGGCCCAGCAAAACAGTTGATTCAAAGAACCATGACATTGGTATTTCTGTTACTACCTGCTGCCTGGAAAATACATTAAATAATTCATAAAATTCAAATGATTAACATCATGAACCAGCAGGTCATTCGATGTGGTACTCATACACCCTGAAAAATGCAACTTTGACATTGGGTTGATCTAACCCAGCAAGATGGGTTGAATGCTCAATCCAAATGCTGGTTCATATTAACTACAATGTTGGGTTAATTCTACCACATAAATGAGTTGAATATTTCATGCAAATGTCAGTTCATGTTAACCGGAATGTTCAAACTGAATTTGATTTTGATCTGATTTTTTTTATGTTAATAAATGTTAAAACATGACTACACATGTCAAGTAAATAGATAAATTACTTGGATATACTGGCCTATTACAAATAACTATAACACTTGAATTAACAACAGCAACATTTTAGTACTACTACAGTACAAAAGTCACTCACTTGCTTCTCAAAAGAAGAAGAAATTGCCACACAGGACCACATTGCTTGGAGTAGTTTGTGTTAAAGATATAAAATACTTTTAAGTACGCATCAACTGCCCCAGGCAGTGTGCTTTGCTCCAAAGCTTGACTTACCAGAATGTCAAATGATGGAGGATCACCGCTGGTCATCTTGCAGTGTCAGATGTGTATACGACCTTGACACCTCTGCCTGCTGGGGGTATTCCACCACATTTGTTCCAGGAAAGAGTAAGGACGGTAAAAGAATACCAAGTTATGGTGTACTGAATTTATTTTAAAAGAAGTGAAATCTTGTTAGAGAACCGTACACATGCGTTCAAATCAGCGATCTGTGGTATGACAACACTTTGCTTTGTTTCTTCAAATATAAAACTCAAGATATGCATGTGTTAAAAAAAACAAACAAAACAACAGTAGTGTACCATCTGTGGCACTGTCAGTGACTATCAATTCGTGCACAGCTTTTAGATTATGCCTTGAAGGAGCATGGTCTAAATGCACATAGTGCAACGTGACTGGTTCTGTCTCATCACATCTGGAGGCGGTCTAGCTTGCATTGACTGAATGTCAGTCACAATCAGCCAGGTGTAATTTGAATCTTCCCACAAGTTGGAAAATAGATCACCAACAAGCTAAGCTTAAGTCCCCTGAAAATTTGTGGACTATTCTTGAGCCCAGTAATAAGAGGTGCATTCCTATTCCTATTGTTTCAAACACTGAGATGAATAAAGGTCTGTAAAGTTAGCATGATTGCTGGAGACCGACACAACAGTTGTTCAGTTTCATTCATCATTTCACCATCTTTGTGGATATGTACCACTGACTCAGGTTAAAATGGAAAGAAAGCTCCATCCTCATTGCTGCTTCTTTTCTAAACAGGTGGGATATTCAATAACACCAACTGTCAAAGCTCCAGTGAACTCTGTGTGTCCACTACACAGCCAATAACCATTCATGTCTGTAACATTAGACACAATAGACAAATCCAAATGTAATTTATATTTGATTAAATAAACGTATGTGCACTGCTGGAAGTTCCCCAAACCCTGCAGTGCAACTGCAGCAACTTGACGTAAGATAACTAATGTTAATGTTAAGCAGGTTTATACCCCAAGGTGTGACGCTTAGGTAACATTAAAGCTTAGCGTGGGCCAAAAGTTGCATGGTAACACATAACGCAGACAGTGATACTTTTTGCTCATATGGGACTTGTAAAGGTGCAAAAATGTATAAAAACTTTTATTTTTTCAAACTTTCTTCAAAACCTTTTCTCTCCTTTCCCCTTATGAATGAGAGTGGTAGAGCTGCTCACAAGAGAAGGAATGAAGCTGCAGCTGGGTAGATACAAGAATCAAGATACAAGAAGGGGCTAACCCAGCATCAAGATTCAGATAGATTCTAGAAAGATAGGAAACTGACATTAATAAAGTGATTTTTGTGTGCAGTCTAGTATTTTTGGCTAAAACATAATAAACAAACTTTAATTCAGCACCATCCTGAAAGTTTTAAGAGACCATTTAAACTGCTATGCTGTCAGCGTCTGAATATTTTAGTGCCCCCTTGCATCGTAATTCAACACAGTATCTAATTTTCACCTGTTCCAAGGTGATTCATCACACTTTCCCGCATTCCCTAGTTTGATTATGCTGACAATATGCCCTGTCTGCTTTTTAGGAGCATTTGGCAAGAGGAAACAGTCACTGGCACAAACTTACCAAGCAATTACAGGAACTCGTAACATTGTCACATTAACTGCATTTCTCCTGTCCTTTCTGTCTCTGTAACCTAACTTTGCCCCCAACTTCCGTTCCCCTCTCGCTCTTCCTTTCTCATTTAAGTTCTCTACATCTCTTGCTCACTCTGTATTTATTTTTCCATCTCCATCTCTTATCTTCATGTAGTCATGTATGGAAAGTGTTTTCTTTTGCCACACCTTGTACCTTCTTGTCGTCCTACATTCTGTCTACTCTGCTTTGTCAAGTTATTACCATCACCACGGCTGGTTTTCCAGAGGAGGCTAGACTGCTGTCCTTGAACTGGGGGTGGGAGGTCAAGAAACTAATTTGTTGTCTGATTTCGAAGCTACCCAGCCCAGTCAGTGGCCCTGACCCCATTCGAGCTGTGGTGAATTTTAATCATGGATGAAGTTGGAGTTGGGTAATCACACCAGAGTTGTCCATACCTGAAGGACAATCTGTGACAGCCGTCACTGCCAGCAGTGCCAATCCTGACTGAATTGTGAGAAGCACAATTTGTGTAGGTGTGTGTGCATGTGTGTGTGTGTGTGCGTGGCGAACTGGAATCAGGTATATGTTTTGGTAGCATCAGGGCAGAGACATATTGACAGCATACAGAGATTCACAGTGCATAATGACGGCATCACGCAACAAGACCTCACATACAGGTGGAAACTGACAGTCATGATAGAGTGTCCATGTCACTCTACATGTGTTAGAAAAACAGAGTGACAGAGCAAGAGATGAGGAGATTTACAGATTAGTAGGTGTTAGTGGGTGTGACAGCTCTCAGGTGGAAGGGAGCGAAAAGGAGAAACCACCATTATTCTGATGTTTGCATAGAAGCACACAGGTTTATGCATATTAGCCAAGCAGGTCTTTGTGAATCAGTGTGGGATTATTTAAACAAAAAGGAACATGTTTCTGTACTCTTTCTGAACATGAAAAGTCACAACAAAGGCCTTTATACTCAAAGAATAGTTCAGCATCTTGGAAAATATGCTTCCATGGCATTAGATCAGAAGATTAATGTTACTGTCTGTCCAGTCTGACTGTCTTCTGCTTAAAGACTATCTGTTTCCCTGTTACTGGCTGTAGCCTCTAAGAATCAACTATGAACTTTGCTAAATGAATTTGTTTTTCTCTCTCCACTTAAAGACACACTCCCTAATTCTAGCACCCAGTGGCACTATAAATTACCAAACTCAGGCCAATTTATCACAGTGCTAAATTCCAAAAATGTCCTCTTGGCTCAATATTAATGTTTTTAAACTAAACACAGTTCACAGTTTGTTTTTTAAAACATCAACAATGAGCTGGGGACACAAAGAAAGACTGTCTGATTTGATAACATCAGGATTCCAAAGTGTTCCTTGATCCAAAAACATCTTAAGCGCTGCTGGTAGGGAAACAATTTACCTCAATATGTTGTCTTCCCCAACATGGGAAACAGCAAATATTCCTGTGATGGGACCATATGTTTCATAGGAAGTAAACAGTTTGGTTTCGCAGTGCAAGGCCACAGAAAGCTTTTTAAGTGGGGGGAAAGAAATTATTTCATAATCAATATGCGGATTAGCACAAAGTCCGTAATGACAGACTAACATCGGAATAATAAATTCCAGAATTTGTGCGAATACTGCGGCTGCTGAGTTTTGACTTAGCTATTTCTCAGTGGGGACAAGGAACAACCTCAAAAGCAGTGCATCAGATTAGTAAGACATGTCAAGTCCTGGATTTGATTTTAAGGTGGAAGTATGCTGTTTTGGATATTGCCTTACTGTTGACTGTTATAAGTGAAGTTTGGTTCAAAGATTTTGGAAAAATTCCCTCCCTGGCGTAATTATAAGCTCATACGCTTTGTGAGAAGAAATCAGTGAAGAGCGGTGTTGGATTGTCAGCCAAGAAACATAAAATTCTGAAGCATATAGCTATAAAATCGTTCAAAATTATACTGTGATCGTTACAGGAGGGCCATATATTGCTTAATTTAGTTGCGTTTTTTTATAGCTTATACTTTATTTCCTTTTTTATTTGAATATGGTTAAGTAAGCCTTGTTCATTTCATAAGAAGTGCTTCAAAAGTGTGACTCCACAACAACCAATAGTTTCCATAATTGTCTTGTCCCTATGTGAGTGATTGCTGCTAGAGCCACTAAATGATCCCTTATATTCTGCTCCTGAGGTCCTACAAACCTCTCCACTCTTCCTCCCCTTCTATCCATCCGGTCCTCCCTCCTTCTCCCAAACACTCAGCATAGGGGTTGTGCTTGAGTGAAGCATTATAATAGCTCAAGGAAATGGCCCTTCTTGAGAAACTTTCAGGGAGCTGTCAAAGGGAGAAGATTAATGCCTGGCCAGACTCTCCAGGGGACTGGGACACCCCCCTCCCCTCCCCCATTTCTCTCTTCCTTACCCATTTCTTTTACCCCCCCCCCCCCAACCCCCACCCCTTCATCATCTGCACGCAGCCAACAATGGCATGTCCCACGCAAACGAAAGATTCAGTAACAGAATCACTCTAAGTGCCATGCAAACATTCGTTCAGTTTAGTCTCAGTTTGCTGAGTATTTTGTTTTCCTGTCAAGTGCTTTTAGAACATTGCTCATTATCCCTTCCTAGATATTCTTATATATCACTCAGGTTGACACGATGCAGCTCATGAAGGTTTAACTGGCTGTCATTTTAAGATCACAATCACTTTAATCTATTAAAGGACAGGAACTTATCTTGGAGCCATGCGCCCACATCTTTCTGCAGGAAAAATCAATTTACTCTTTGCTCTCCTTTTTGAGTTTGAGAAATAACAAAGTTAAAAGCGAAGAAACATGCAATAAGCTATCAGGGAGTGACATCCATCTTCTTACACATGTGCCCACATTTGCCTACCACTGGATCCTTCTCTGCCTGCACTTCCTGCTGTTGACACTTCTGACACAGAGGCCTGTTCTCTCTCTAGGACATTCTTCCTCTCTGTTTCCTCTTGCTTTGTCTTTACATTGTTGCCTGTCTCTTTCTCCATCCATCCCTCACTCTGGCTGTCTCTCATCATTTCTCTACATCCTACAATTGATGTACTTGACACAGAGGTCTGGCCTCCCTCTCTGTCCGTCTGCTTCAAGCCTGTCCCTGTCTCTCGTCATCTCTCCACCTTTTCAAACTGATGCACTTGGCATGTAGCTCCAGTCTGTTTGCGATGTCTAGTCTTAAGCTGTGCAGTGATCATGGAGGACTGAAGCGGACTTTCCGTTAAACCGTTAAACGAGTTAACCTTGTTCTGCCTGCCTCAGTTGTTATGAATTGCTTTTGTGTATTTTCCCCCACCCAATGTAGAGCAGAGTGGCATCCTATGTGTATGTGAGCAAGTGTGCATGCAATTGAAAAGAAAATCTACCAGCTAACCTTAGCTTTTAAATTGCGTCCTGTGAGATCAATCCACATTCTTTTCTTCTTTTTCAATTATTACAGGCTACATTCTCCTTGTGTTTGACATGAGATGAACAACACAGACACAGACTTGCTCACACACTTGAACACTCAGGCCCGTTCTGCTGCACAGCTGTTATGAAGATGGGAAGATGATCAACTACTCAGACATTCCTCTCTCTCACTCGTCCTCCCTTCCACGCTCATCTTCCCCAGTTTTCAGAAAAGCAGGAGAAATCGCAGTGGGGCGCCCTCTCTTTCTGCTCTGTTGTAGATTCAGCCGTCCTCCTTGGGGGCTACATGTTTGAACTTTCATACTCAGAATTTGTAACTACACGCAGCAAAGCAAAGAAGATGCTACCATAACAGAGCGCCGCACATCAGACCAAGGCGAGGAGGGGCCAGATCAAACACACCCCTTAGGGAGTAATGATGTATCTCAGGGTAAAGCTTCCAATCTCATCAACAAAGCATAGATGCATATAAGACGCCTTTTGTCTCAGAAACACACAAGTTTGTGACCTCAGTCTATCATTTGCATCCAAGCTGCGTAAACAAGCATTTTATTTGTGCGGCATTCCCCGGGCCATCCACCCATCCCTTCCACTGACAGCACAGAGAGAGAATTAAACCCTTGGGGCAATCCACAGTTTTTTTTTTTTCTTTTTTCTCTGCAGCATACACTTTGAACGAAAGAAAGCAAACTGAAACTCCTCCTAGCAGGATTTTATGAGCCAAGATATTTCTTTTTTTGCCCAATTCCAGGTCGCTGTTGTACATTTGTGTTGGCTCGGCTGCAGTGGCTGCACGATAGAGATGACAGGGGTAATTACATAGCGCAGAAAATGTACACAGTGAAATGAAAACAGTCATGTTTTTCTGAACATAGGGTTGAAGTAGACAGCCGGTGGCAGTGACCCCAATATCACACCGTATTACTCTTTTGAAAGAAACCAGCCATGGTGCTGATTTTGTGCCACTAGGGCTCGTCTGCATTGCGGGATCCGGGTGTTTTTAAGTCCTGCCAAGTCAAGCTAATAAGTTGAAACAAACAGTTCTTTACTCTATAAAGAATAGACTGTCCTTATTGGACACAGGTGAAAATAGGCCCTCTCAAGAGGAAAAACCTCCATATAGTCCCAGCTTGAACTTATTCTGGGTGCAAAGTGAACTTGCCCTGAGGGAAAATACTACGGAGACCCTTTAACATCAGGTCTATGGTGGATTATGGGAAATAAGTAAGGATTTTCTATAAGTGCTCTGTGAAATCCTCTTCTGCTGTATCTAGTAACTTTGGCAATATGTAACAATTTGTACAGAGCGGCACATTGTGGTAGAGCATATCAGTTTTAGTGTGTGTATGTATGTGTGGCAGTGGAGAGATGTCTGTGGAAAACTGAATACTCTCGAACAGCTCAAATCGTAGTGAGAAAGCCAAGAGAAGGTTACGGAGGTTTGGCTCATATTTCACTATTTTTATTTCAATTTGATTCAATAAATGTCAGGTTCACTTCTTGAAACACTCTGTGTTTTGACTTTGTTTGGGTTCACTCCTCAATGTAGAGTTAAAAAATTGGCAGACTTTGAGCGCAGTAATAAGTTTATGAGTGTCTGAGTATGTCTGTATATGTTTATAGACAAAACCAACTTACAGAAAGTTACCGTATGCGCTATGTGTTCGCATAAACATGCACAGCATATGTGTTCGCCCTGGACTACTTGTTCACGCTGTGAACTGTGTGGTCGATTATTGTTGCCAAGACCACATTAGGTCAGGGCCCCACAGTCTAACTGAGTGTTAGACTGCTTACACAACAAAACTGAGCTGAGAAAAATGTACAGTATGTGTTGGGATGAATGGGATGTCCAAGATAGGGTCAAAAGCTTGAGACAAAAATTAAACAAAGGCATCCCAACCATCTTACAGCAGCGTCGGTGACAAACTACGTGTCTCATAGATTACAGTATTACCATGATCATCCTTGTTTCTTGTTTAATTGATGCATTTAAATTAGCACAATTAAGTTTGCAGTCAAATGTTTTTTTCAAATCTCTTAAACAAATCTTTTGCTGTATATTATATATACATAGCACAAAAACTCTACTTAGTCAAGGGCAATTTAAGACCATGACCTGGGGCAGTAAAGTCAAGGAAAAATGAAAGCAATGCAGACCAAGTCAACACCTAGACCACACATGCACTACGGAGGCGGGTAGTTATTACTAATATTGCTATTTTTGAAGAAAATTTTAAACCGCATGCGCTATGTGTTTGCATAAACATGCACAGTATATGTGTTCACCCAGACAGAGAACTGTGAGGTCCATTATTGTTGCCAAGACCAGATTAGGTCATTTTATTTTGTAAATAAAAATGAATGCTTTAATTCATTGTGTTAGGACCGGGATGAAGTGATTCAAAGGTTTAATGAAGCAAAGTAAAACGTATAATGTAATTCAATTTTGAATAATTGCTAATGGCTTTGGATAAACATGAATAAAGTTAAAACTTGTCTCCATAACTGCTTTTCAATGTGTATATCTGCATGGACATCCACAAAGAAACTTATTTCTGGTGGGTCTATCCACATCAGGAGTGATTAAGCATGCTTTGCTTCACCCAGCAGCTCCAAGTGTTAAAGGTGCGTAAAGTGTTATTAGCAGTAGCTCCGCCTGACCTCCCCAACACAGCTGCCTCCCCTTTAACCAACGAGGTCGCAAAGGGTCACAGCTTAGCTAACCATGTGACTATGAGGAGGTCACAGGGGAGAGGTTAAAAGATCAAGTCCACTTCCACAGAGGCCAGAGTTTAGGGGCACCAGCATGATGAATTCAGTCACAAGGGTATGCCAGTAATGGTCAAGCTGTTGTCTTCCTCCATAAACAATGCACACTGGTTTGTGCTTTGCTGTGCATGTGTGTGCTTTGTAAAATAAAGGAATAAATGAAACTCCTCCCTCTCTCTGCCCACAAGAGTGTAGTCACAGTTCATTATGGATATGTTTAGGCCTGTGGATGTGTGTGTCCTGCTGAATAAAGTATAGGCACGGAAATACAAGTCTCTTTTCTTCTGACTTCAAAGACTGGCACACATGCGCGCAAAATCACACAAGGACTCTCGCAAGTGTGTCAATACGCATACATGAATTTCTTTCCCTTTTCTACTTTGATCAACTTCTCAATCTCCTGTTTTTGTTTCGTTCCTTCTCTCCCATTTCATATGGTGGCACACACATGGAGGACACACACCTGCGTACATGCACACATTCAAGCACATGCAGATAGACATGTGCATGTAAGAAAGGAAAAAAAAAAGGAACTTGACAGACACGCACACACACATACACAGTCACTCTCACTTCCTCTCTTCACTCACACAACCTGCCACATGGTTTGATTTCCTGATGTCTCCTTTTGAAATAATAATATCTTTCCTGCTCATTCATCCAGCCTCTACAGAGACTTTGCACAGACATTCAAAAGCATATGGAATGAGCTTATGAATTTGGAGTTTGCAGGTCTGATGAATTTTGATAAGATTCAAACATTATGGTTTAACTCCTGCACAGTACTGCATGCTGTCTACCTATAAATATTCAGGTTTCATTCAAAACTGAAAAGGAGAAACATCCTTTCCACTGGCAGTCATTTGACTGGTAACATCAGATTTAAACTGCAATCAAATATATTGGTAGCCCAGCATGTTCATATTATCAGGTTACTGCATTTTATTTTACCCCATGTAAACAGTCCTCCTTATCGTCAAGCCTACAGACGTATGGACAAAAGAAAGTCTTGCTTTAAACATTTGTATAGCAACATGTGTTCCTTTTTTAGGTGAGCAGAACTTGACAAAGTCTGACCACACCGTCTCTACCATCAAGACCAACTTGTTTGCCCTTCTGCAGACCTCTGTGATCTTGACAAAAAGTCAATATCTGCCAAAGCAAGATTGAATTTCATTTTAATAACATAAAACTGAATGTTCTGTCATTATTGCTGGTGTTTGGGGTTTGACTCGACACCATCCAAGATGTGACAGATAAAGCAAATTGTTGTTGTGTTGATGTATCAGCAGTTAGAGGGGACACTTTTCATATCCTGTGGTAATGTTATGCAAGTCAAGGTTAGTAGACAGTTTGTTGTATATTCAGTTAAAAGTCATCATATTTTCAGTGTTGGTAATTGCACTTGCCTTGCATCTCTGGCATGGTAGAGCTGAGGTCCAGGCATTTAAAAAGTAATAGATAGATTATTATAAAGATATTATTATTATTATTATTATTATTATTATTATTATTATTATTATTATTATTATTATAACAATAAATAGATTCTGTATCTTATATGCAATAGGGGCTACATAAAATTTAAACAGTTTTGTTTTGTTCATATGACAGATTTCTAGGTATGTGTTTTTGTCCTTGTTTTTCTCACTGGTTTGGAATGGTCAGGGCTCACTTTAAAAATACGACATCGGTAAACCAATCAGAGTTTAACAACATTTGAAACAAGATGTGATGACACTTGTGGGGGGCTTTTTGCGTACATTGCCAGGCCACTGTCAGTCAAATATGATGATAAAGAGGCTGACTTTTGACTGTTAAACTAATTTTAACTTTAATTGCTGTTTATTTAATCAAGAAGTTTTCAGGAGCTTTAAATTAAACTACATTCTCCAAAACATTACTGAATGCAAATCGTTTAAAATGTATAGTGGTCACAAATTGTGGGTGGCACACAGATCTTTGCAGACATAGGCAACCTCCTACAGACCCATGTGTCTTAATGGCAACCATTAATTGGTTTTAATCATCAGTAAGTAGTAAAGAATTTAACAAGGGAGAGAAACATCATTGCAGTGAGATAAGATGATGATGTACACTTGTGTAGGAGCAGGCACTATCTTACAAATGACTTATCACTGGTGTATTTCATACTTTATCAGTAGTTAACATTTATCTTGCTTTAGATGAAAGGAAATCACTTTTGGAATCCCGGGGGTTGAAAGTGATGGATTGATAATAATGAGGTTAGTTTATGAAAAATGCATTAAGGTTAAGTATAGTGGGATCAGACACATTGGTTGTAACTGCCACCTTTCACTGAAGACATACCCACACACACCTCCAGCAGTCTCTCATGCTTTACTTTATCCTCCTTGTCCACCCACCCAAACACCCACTCGCTAATCTCCTTGTCTCATTGATGGCAATCACTCGGTGTGACTTCTGGCAGATAAAGTTACCCTTAGATCATCTCCCCCTCCATGCCTTCCTTCCACATCCCTTCCTGCTGATTTCATCACTTCCCTACCATCCAGCCATTGGACGGTTAGCGGTCGACTCACAAAGGAGGGCTGTGTACTTCATCCGTGTCAGGATTAAACTGTTAACTTGGGTGTGACAAGTAGGAGAGGCTGTGCCTTTGAAATGCAAAGTGAACATAAATGGGAAGTAATAACCATGATGTGTTTTCTCTCTTCTCCATGTGAATGTTGGTCTGAATTTTGTCAAGGATTCAATTCAATGGATGCTATGTATCAACTCAATTCTAGAGACTGTTTGTTCTTACTCTCGATAGCCCTGAGGTCTGGTGTGACTTTGAAGTGGTTTTGTTCCAAAAAAAATTCAGCAACATTTCTTTAAGCCCCAAGAAATAATAAAATGACTATAGCTGGAGACTGAAATTACTGGCCTGTTGCATTTCCATTCATCATATTAAAGGAATGTAGTCATCCAGAAAAAAAAAACGAATGAATCAAAGAACACAAGGGGATCGAGTGGAATAATCCTCTACCTCACTGAAGCTTGGGCCAATTTTTCTCTTTAATTACATGTGAACCAGGTCACTTTATACAGTATGGGTAAAGGAAGAATAGCAGCAGCGGTACAAGGAAATACCACACCTCTTGTCACTTGCAAATATTTTAACCATATACAAAATGTGTCTGGTATGTCTGGCCTTGTGGTGAGAAAAAGGCACAGATGGTCAGGGGTTAGAGGTTTTACAATATGGCACAGCATTGTGCTGTGAACCAGACTGGTGTAATAGAGAGTGAGCCCTAAAACCTGAGGTGACAGATGAGGCAGGAAGTGTGAGCCACTTGGCCACCAGGACGTCCTGTGTGATTCATTTTCAAAGGGATAGTGGCCAAGCTGTTTTTGGATGGCTGGTCTTCCCAACAGACTGAGTGCAGGTGTCCGTTAGACACTCATTACATCTAAAGCGGCCACATTTCAAGTAGTTAGTCTGTAAGCTATCAAAAGGCCCCATGCCGAAACAAGACATGACTCTGAATAAAGCAATTATGAGGTGCACACATATAAACATGAATAATGAATGACTGCATGCTGAATAAATGCATTTCAACTCCTGGCATATTGGCTGAAAAGCCGGCACCGGTTTTGTGTGTTGAAAATCAAAATTTATGTTAATTTTCTTCCCTTAGTATACAGCATTGCAAGTAAAACGGTTTGCATTTCAATGACAGATCCACACTGAGCCTCCACTCAGACATTTAAATCCAAAGTTTTTCAATTGGAGAAATTTCAATTCACGTTCCTTCATCTCCCCCACCCTGTTGGCATCTTACTCCCCATCTGATTGACACCCTGTCTTATTGTCTGTGGTTTATTTAAGGGGATAAATGTGCATTTTACTGACAGCCGCGTAATGGCAGCGAATGCTGTTTATTTTCAACATGGTACGGCAGTGAAAAGAATCCAGTGCTAGAGGAAACCCCAGATTATATGTATGTTTTGCTGGGATGTAGACCAGCCCACATTACAAGACAAAGAAGCTGCCGCTGATGAGAGTGCATAAGTGAAACAGTGGCCTGAGCCAAAAGATGGTTAGAATAAAAACATATGAAAGACAGATCAAACCTAGTGATAACATGTCTGTTGTAATGTCTAACTAATGTGTAAAGGATATATGGAAGACAACCCATCTTGTATGTCATACTGCTTCTTCCAAAATGGCTCCATCAACATGTTATGAGTTTAAACTCACAGGATAATAAGCCAGGTTCACCCTTCCAATAACAGGTCATTGCCAACTTCGTATTCTTGACTCCTGAGAGCACTTCTTTACATAATCAAATGAGCCCCTTTTTTAATTCTTTGCCAGCAAGTTACTTTACACATTTGCATCAATGCATTTACAATGGAAATTTGTAATTTAATCATGCAATACATTATTTATTTGCATTTTTCTAGGGCAACATATTGTAGAGTCACTGGAAGGAGAGAGAATGAGAGACATAAAGACAGAGTGAAGCTAATATGAAGGACTGCGATCATGAAGTCTGCCATAAGACATGAGATCCAATCATCTGTTTGTGCGGTAGCCACTGGCAACTCCATATAGCGGTTTTGTCAAAGATAGATGACATCGTGATTCAGTCAGACATAAACCACATTTTCATCAGACCTCTCTCTGACCTGAAAAATCTTTCAAACACCCACTTGACTGTATGAAAGACTTTACTTATATGACTACGCATCAATGCTGGATGAAGAGGAACTCTCAGTATCTGGATCCCTCATCTACCCATGTAAATGTGAAGCCTCACATGTTATTTTATATGTACCGATTCTTTGTCTTTCTTTCCCCTTGGTCTGATGGGCCAAAGTCTATCTATTGATGGGTGTACAATCTCCTGCAATATCTGCAGATTCAGGAGAGAAATACAGTATGACTGACATGTTTCACACAACCATGAATCTTGAAACAAAGCTGTACATGACATATATCACAGCCAGCAAAGAGGAAAAGTATCCCAATGCTGAACTTGTCAGCAGCAAACCATGTTGTAAAACCAAGTGATATCTTTATGTTCTTGGAGGATTGCTCCTGCTGTTGGGACTTTTCTCTAGAAGTTTAAAATCTGGTCTGTTCAGACATTATGTCACTGCCAACAGTTCATATCTCACACCATGCATATACCCAGCTGAAAAAAAAATCATCACCTCATCTCTTCTTGGCAGTCAAACTGACAAACAAATCCCACAAATCAAAGCTTTCTTCAGGGCACAGAGGTAATCTGTCCTCCTTACTGCTCAGCAACAGCTCTTGTATCTCCTTTCTCATTCATTATCTACCCAATTGAATGGACCCTCATCCATCAAGGACCCCACAATTAAGCCAGTGGATTGAATTCTTCTTTCAACCCCTTCATTTTATTGCCAATGATGTGGAGGACAAAATATGTCCAATTTTGACAACAAGCGGATAATTAAAACTAATTTGACACTGGCCACGGGCAAAGATGAGGCTTTCTGTTTTTTTTTAACTGTCAGATTTGCCAGAGAAGACATCTCTCCAGGGAAATAGTGATTTTTATCAAACAGGTGCCTCATAAGAGAGCTGATCCGGCCTTTAAACAAGAAATGACAAGCTGTCTTAATAGATGCAAGTTTGGGATGGTTGATAAGTATTGATTAATATTAAAAGGCAGAGTGGGGATGCTCAAAGTTGCAGATTGGGCTTTTATGGCTGCTGGAGCACATCTTGAATTAACTACATTTTACTGCATCAAAGCCACAGGGATGACAAAAATGCTGCTGCAAAAGTTCTAACTTAATTGCATCCATTGATCATGGTTGATAATTCTGTATTTTCATTTTTACTTATTTCACCATGAAATAACGTGTCACCATGCCTCTGTTGTTTTTAATAATAGTAATTAAGTCATTCTAATCTGAAATGCAAACTTTGCAAACTGAATTTTGAAGCGAGAACAGCATATTTGTTGTAAATTATATAGACAGGGGAATAACTGGCTTGCACTCTTGCCTTATACAAAGAGGATTTCTGTAAGGTGTGGGTGTAAACACATCTTACAAAATGTCTGACATAATTTTATCTTAACAGCCCTCTCTTCCTCATAAAATTATACCCAGTCTTGTGCACAAGGCACAAATTCAATCAAGGAAACGAGTGTGGGGTGAAAGGGAGGGGGCTATTCTGAACCTACAAAAATTTAATTTGTTTTTCTCATTCCAGGGATGGAAGCCCAAGTGCCACTCCTGTACCCACACCCATCCCTGTGAGCACCATTCAATTTGCCAGATTAGCACCCCTATTGTACCTCTGGCATGTTCCAGAGACACGCAGCGGCACAGTCACCCCCTCCCTCCAAAACACCAGCATAGCACCCGCTCGTCACCTTCCTTGCTCCAACCACTCCCCGTCTCCCCAATCTTATTAAGCTAATTAACTCTTTCCCCCTCCACCAATTTCATTCCATCTCATTTAGTTGCTGCCATCCCCGACCCCTTCTTTAATCACGTTTAAGGTAAACTTAATGCACCTCTACCAGAACCCTTTCTCTCGGGCATCATGTGAGCAGTGAGCGACGGAGATGAGCTTGCCATTATGAGAGCGTCTGTTCAAACTGTCTCTCCTGAAAAAAGAAAGAAAAAAAAAAAAGAAGATCTTCTATGGGACCAAAAAATATTCTGTTTCCATGGCAATATGGTCTTAGTCAAGCTTCAAGTAGCATACCATATGAATGTTTTACGTTTGACTTTTTCTCAAGCAAGGGGACTAGCAGAAGATACTGCTGTCTGAACATATTCTGATACAAGATCTTTTTATTCCCATGTCAATGTTTTTAACCTGACTTACAGTAGCTAGGGATATATGCATTCATTCTTTTGAAACAACTTATGTCCCACAATGAGACAATGGCCAGAAGAACAAAGCAACGTGACTTCAAATCAGCAACACAAGAATGAAACTAATTGTACTATGAAAAAGGAAGTTTGCATCGTTTTATGATTTGTATTATATTACTTGTACAGTGCAAATTCTCTAAATGTGTATATTATGTATATGTTTATACATACATTGACTATGATTTGTTTTGTGTAAGGGTTTAATTTTATACTTTATACTGCTTTAGAAATGAAATAATCCACTGTTTGCTATCAAATATTAATATGTGTATGATTTCACACACAACTTTCAGCTATGTATTTATCATCATTCAAGTGTAGACAGCCTGGGCAGTGGTGAAAGGTTCTCCTTGTATTTTTTTTTACAAGCCAGATTATTTCTACACATCTGATTTGTTGTTGGAAACTTTGTAATATTTCCATTACAAACCAAAAAACACACATCTTGAATTAAGCTTACTTTGACACTGCTATAGATCATGCCACATACCATGGATTGCTAGGTGAAATTTAAAATAAACATGTACGGTCTACCTTTAATCTTCATCTTTGTGTTTACACCAACACATAAACACTCAGGGAGGAGAAAGCAACACTCCCCTTGCTCGTAGCACACGTCTCATTGTAGGAGAGGATGTGACCTTTCCCTTTCAGGAAGGAACACTTGTGTGATGAGAGACATTTTATGACAGTCTTAGTCTGGGGAATCCAGGTTGTCCTCCTTTAGAATAACAATCATGTAGGTGGGATTATTTAAGTATGGCATGTTTTGAATTACCTTTACAAACACAACCAGCTTCCTCTCAATGCCCTTTATAGAAAACAGGTCATATGTGTAGGAAGAAAAAACAGTCCTACTGAACATTTACATTAATGATATTTAATTGGCACTGCTATCAAAGTTGACTGTAAAAAACAATACAACAATAATTTTACCTTTTTTAAATTATTATTATTATTTCTTCAAATGAACCTGCCACTCAAAGTAAAATGACTGAGATTTGCAAGGTAAAGCTGTTTGTCGAGAGTTTTGATTACAAATGAGAGTCTACGTCATGGATCTACTCAAACTGTCCATGAATCTCACATTTACACCACTTCTAGTCAGGATTGGCCACTTGTGTGGAGGTAAAACATCAACTGGGGTTTGAACTTTTCTCTCTAGTTCGACTACAAGAAACTTTAACACATTATCAAAGTAACATGTCATATGGTCTAAGTCCACTGCTGCCTACTGTGAGGGGGCATTCACTCTGTCCCTGTCACACGAGTTGGGCCTTCTTTGTTTTCATCCCCTAAGATGCTCCACCCACTTATCTATCATACTCCAGCAGCAAACCCTTCTTGGAGATAGAATGGTATGAAGAACTGATACTGAACTCATTATGTAGGACTTATTGGAGTTATGGGGTTTATTATTCAGGCTGTGGCACTTATCATAAACCTATTACCTTTTCATTGTGACATTTTCATTTCTGCATTTGTGATTCATCATATGCAACTCCATCTGCACCCCCAGCTGTATCCACAGAGAAGGTATATCGCTTTGCCCCGCATCTCTGGAGATTTCCCTTATGTGTTATGGCTGATTTTGAGTGGAACTAAGCAAATGGTTGACCATTTTGTACCTCAGGTCCAAAAGCTGCCTGGGAAATTTGTTGGGGAAAAAAAAGGGATTGTACAAACATTTTTAGGGATATTTAGAAGCCCAAATACCCTGGTAAAGAGGGAGGCGACACAGAGTGGTTAACACCTTCATGAGAATGGTAGGTAACTGCTGTAAATAACCTTACAGGATAAATTGCAGTCTGGACTTGGATTGGAAAGTCAGTGTTAAGAAAAAAAAACCCTTTGACAAGTGGCCGATAAACAAGCTGTCCAAATGTTTTCCATGGCATTATTCACACGTACATCATCCTGAAGCCTATTGAGAACTGAAAAAGTTTATTTCCTTTCCGTAAGGTCATGTGACTTATCAATTTGTCTGTTTTCAGCACCCTGACACTCAACTTCCTTCCCCAGCTAAACTAACAGAGCACCTTAAAAACAAAGCCACACCCTAGCCACACATCCCTGACCAACCATTGACCCTTGGGTTTAAGCCCGGATCCTGCCTTTTCTTTTAACAACCTACAAGGCAGAACACCCTTGAAGGATTAAACTAAGGCAGAGAGAGAGACAGAGGGAAACACGGAAGGGACAGAAGAAAGGATGAGCCCGTGGTAATGGGTGCTGGAGCGGCAGCTGACAGAAGCTACATTGTCAATAGGGTGTGAAATTCCTGCTTGGATGGGACCTCCATCTGGTAAATAGCTGAAGGGACAGAGAAGGGGAGGAAACGCGTCAGCCTGTCTGCCCACAGTGCTCCCATGAGCCATCCCATCATGCCCAGGGAGAGAGGAAGGTTTATCTGTGGTTGCCGATGCCCAACCGATCTCCCCACTGACCTCTGTTGGCAACCAGCAGGGAGGCTACCATAAAGGCCAACAAAACACAGAGTGAAGGCCTTGCTGTAGCGGTGTGTGGCCCTGAGCCATTACAGAAATAGCTCACGGTACATCATAAAATAATACCACCAGTTGGGACCAAAGGGCAACAAATGAAAAAAATGCATTACATAAATGAACCCAAGAACACACAGAATTCTAGTATAGAAGTATTGCCACACATCAGTGTCATTTCTACATTGATGTAATGTGAGGAAACGCATCCTTTGATGAAAAAAAGAAGGGGGTAATAGACTCAGCTGTCAACTCGAATGCGCAGCTGTCACCACAATATGGCTTCAAAGCAGTTTGAATATTTTACATATTGCCAACATAATACAAAGAAATGACAATGTAAGCCATTTGACAAAAAAGACGAACAGGGTTAGAATCAATCTTTGCTTTTTGACATGTGAATGAGCTAGACTGATACAAAACTTAAGACAGAGCACCACAAACGTGGGTTGGAAACTTTGGCTTAAGAAATGACCTGGTTCCATCCTATTAGCAAGGACCTCGACCTTTATTGGACTGGGGTCGCATCGCTCTACATTGCCTCACCTCAAACTCTGTGACACATTTCTCCAATAACAGCCCATTAATTAGTTGAGCGCGTTACACTGTTCAGAGGTGGGACAGTTCGTTGCCTGAAGCTGGCCACCCCGTCTCAGGCGGATAGACACATGCAAATCTGTTTGTTTCATCAAGTGTGAATTCAATTTGCAAAGTTCTTTTTAATCTAGAGCACCTTTGCCCCCAGCGCATAGGAGGAGACCACAGAGCTCCTGTTTTGCTGAAGTTTTGATGAAAGTAAAAGGAAGGGCAAAAGGAGAAGAAAAGGAAGACAAAAGTAGGTAATGAAAGGCAAAGGTGGGCCATTGCTAAGGAGGCAGAAAGACTGAAGGTCCTGCAACCTTGGGGCATCGAAGTAAAATATTGCCAAGATCTGTTTTCCCCATCAGCACCCATGGGAAACTTCTAAACATTCACACAAAACAGCTGAACATACCCAAGACAAAATGACAAACAATGACAGATACCATAGTTTTTTTCTCCGATGGAGACAGGGGAAAAGACATGAAAAAAGAAATACTGACATTATCAGCATTTCTGTATCCATGCTTACTGTTTGTAGCCTGTTTTGTTAGGGTGTTTCTCATGCTTGTCTGTAGAATGTGTTCTGTTTCCCTAGTGGAAGCAGCCAGTTGAGAAAAACAGAGATTTGCTACAAAGGCAGAACACCACTTTGGTGCTGGAGTGGGTAGAGGAGAGTATCACAGTCCCTCGTGAAAAGTTTCCTGAAAGCATGAGAGAAGTGTGCCTGATTTGTTCAGCGAGACGTGTCAGAATACTCACATACATCCAGACCCACATACAAGAATGTACACACACATATACACACACAAAAAGAAAAAAAAAATACTTTCATCTATGATCTCACACAACAAACATTTGCCCCACAAAACAGTGTTTCACACACCCGCTCAAGCCCATATTTCTTTCAGTTAGGTAAACGCAAACGAGTCACCACATATGCATTCACGCATAAATAATAAACACAATTTAAATGCTCGCTCATCTTCCAGACTGGTGATTAATTGCCATGGAATGTGTCAGAAAATGAGACAACTTGCTTTCTAACCTCAGTGCCTCATTCAGGTCTTAGTGGGTGTAGGCCAGGATGTGTCAGCGTGCACCGATGACAGACAGCCAGTGTTGGCCGTACACTGTCAATGTCAAGGCATGCAGTGACATGACATAGTCTGTTATCATGTGAATGTGAATCAGCCCCAAAAGCAACAAGACAACATTTTCCATTTTAGGAAGAGGTTAGGGGGGAGATGAATATAGGCTCCCCAGGCCAAATGGAGATGTTGTCTGTGTATAGACAGTATTCTTTGTGGCAGGCTGCAGTTTTGTCATAAGAATGATTACATTGTGAGGCATTGTGGGTGTGTAACATGATATCATTACTTTTCACTTGTTTTCTTATACTGCACTATGCCTGTTATATTCATTCTCATTTGCAGTAGTCTTTTTCACTTTGGCGAAAAGAAAGAGAACAATATTTTTTTTTCAGACATGCTATTTTTATCTAAATAGAAATCTGGCCAAGAGTCAGCTTGGCAAGTCTCACCATAAACAACATAATGAGCAATTACACCACAGAGGATGGTATCCTCCTTCATGGTGCTGGGAACTGAGTCTCCCCTTTTGGTATTTAAAAAAAAGACTGTATAAAAAGGCAGCAGAGGCTTTAATAGGCTTGTTAGGAAATATTATAACAGCGGGGGGGAATCTAACTGTGAATATATGTTAATATGTTTTTTCAGTAAAAATGGCAAAAGGAGACGTGAACCACCACAAGCGGTTATGAAAAAACAGATTAATTCTCAAAAATAATAAAAATTAACGAGGACTGATGATCTTCAAGATAGTGTTGCCAACAAAACTGAACAAATGTGTTCTTCTCATTAGGATTACTTTGTATTGTGTTGTTGTGGACATTAACATGCATAGAATGATCATCATATGAATCCATCCAAGCTTGTCAGCTAATCGGTAGTAATTCCAACTTTCTATTTGTTCATTGTTAAATCCAGATGAAGCCCTATATGTTCCAAATTGTATTTGGTACATCTTTTTTTTCTGAGCATTTTAGTTAGTTTTTATACAGTAAATTAGCCAAGAAAATAAAGGATTGGATTTAATGTGGTTTTACCCACTTTACTTTTGTGAATGTTTGGAAACCTCATCCTCCAGTGAGCAGTCATCTGATTTGACACTCTTAGTGAGAAAAACTTAAATTGGACGAAAAATTCTTCATCTTTTCTTTAACCATGTTACAAGAAAACTTTTTTTCCATCTATTCATTTTTTTTTCTCCCTATTTTTTTTTATTTTTTCAATGGATGTACTTGTGTGATGACCCCAATTATTTTTTCTCAGATTAACAGTGTGAAGGTTTGGGGTCTGGCTTAGCTCCCTGTGGCTAACTGCTTGGATGACAAGTCGCAGCAGCCTGCAGGGACGAGGACAGACAGTCTTGACACACACCACACCGCTGTATTGCAGCACCTCAGAGGGTTGTAGTAATCCTACCGTATACCATTACACTTGGTATAGACTAAACACAAGGCCAGGTGAGGGAATGACCGAACGTGTGGTGTGTGTGTGTGACTGCATATTGCGCGTGTACCTAAGCATGCATTTTTTTTTTTTAGTTAAACTACTTGTGTCAATGTGTGTGTGTGTGTGTGTGTGTGTGTGTGTGTGTGTGTGTGGGCCTGCTGGCCTGTCTCATACTGTGTCTCCACTCTGACTATACATTTGTGGTGAACAACAGTGAGTGTGCGTGCAACCATGCTTGTGTGTATGTCTACATAATGCAGAACAGCCTTGCCTCCCACCCTAACTCGGAAAAAAAAAAAAGAAAGTCACAGCCAGGAGGCCACTTTGAAATACCAGGTGCTCATTTGGCAAATCCAGGCAACTGGGGTGTTTACATTTCAGCGACTGAGAGGGGAAAAAGACCAGATGCCCCTTGAGCTGCTCAGCAGCGTCCATACAGAGATCACTCACATCGCCATGGGTGACAGACCTATGTGTGTGTGTGTGTGTGTGGGAGGGGTAGAGTTATATAGTGAGCACTGGGCAAAGTCACTAAACACCCTATGATGACTTGCAGCAGGGCGACATGATATAATGCAACAATGCTGAAAATTAGCCACTTTGTTGAAGTTTGTTTATTTGAACGGCACCCATTTTCTGTCCCCACAAACCGCACACACACACACACACACACACACACACACACACACACACACAGCCATGCTCTGTTTCCCTCTCTCCTTCTTATTACACCGTTCTCCTTCTCTCCGGCTTTTGAATAGTTCTATTGTCTTCTCCCCTTTATTGACGGTTTGCAAACAGCTCAAGTACTTCCTTATCAGCTAAGAAAACAATGGGACCATGATGTAAGTAATGTGGAAGTTTTGTGAATTGCTAAGCAATGGATCTCTTCCGACACATGCACACCACGCGCACACATGTACGTACACATATGCAACCACAGAGCACCTTGTCCTGGCTGGTGCTGCAGACATTTTTATAGTTTCATTATGTCTACTATCAATTTACCGGCAGTAAATGATGATAAAACATTGCCTGTCAGTTTTCTTCACAGCACCTGCTCATAACAAATCACTGAGGCACTCTTTCTGACTGATTGCTTCTTGGCAGAGCATTTCGTGTTGTCTGTTTGTATCAGCGACAGGCATAAGGCGGCTGACTGGTGGTTATGGGTTGGTGTGTGGGTAGGCATTGGCAGAGCAACTGTTTCCTTGTGTGTGTGTGTGCCATAAAGATGGGTGGGGCTGCATAAGAGGGGGAAAAAAAAATTCTGCGCATTCATAACTCGTCTATGTGTCTGTGCATGTATGTAAGCGCACACTTAGCCAACAATTTAACGTTGAATAAATCTTCATATGAGAGACTGCACATGTAAATATAGCACCAAAGTTATTGATGTGTTTTTGTTTTTTTTTTGGTTTTGTTTGTGCTGCATGCATTGCTTTGTAAAACCATAAACTAAATACCATTATGATATCAGCTCCAAACACTTTCCAAAGCCGCTTTAATGTTTTCACAGAGTCTCAACCTGTGCGTCATGTAAATGTCATTGGGGAATGGAAAGTGGTTGAACTTGGCCACCTCCTGCGTGTTGCTGTCTGTCAAATGCTTGTTGGGTACAGTCATGTGTTTGTGTGTGTGTGTGTGTGTGTATGCCTCCACAACTGCATGCATTCATCCCTACTGCCATGTGCATACTGTGCAGGCTTGTCTGTGTATGGGTGCACGTTCTTGAATTACATATCCGCTTTACTAAATTACCTTCTCTGCCAGGGATCTTGCCTTTCTCTTGGTCCGCCAGTCGGTTGTCACAGCATGCATGAGTAGAGAAAGTGAGAGAGCAACATGCTATACTATTATTCCAAACCTCATATTTAAACCCACGAGACCAGCTGCAGCAGTCGTCATTCAAGCTTTTAGCTTGGATTTTGTGGAGCATTTTGGACAGGATAGTATAGGCTTAAACACAGAAGTAATTTTACAAGAAGTAATAGTAAAACAGAAGTAATTTTACAAGAAGGACAAAATGGATAGACTAATTAAAATTACATTTTAGATGCAGTGTAAGCAAATTCAAGCTGAAAAAAGCTGAATCAACATGAGTGACAAACACCGGTTTACTGAAAGTCATCTACATTCAGTCCATGATTATTGGTTATAGTGGCTGCTTCCTCCGATACCAGACAAAATACAATACTGACTACGTGTGAAATTGTCTACCTGTCTCTATAGCTTGTTGTGACTCATAAGTAGGTGAAATAATATGGGTTGCCGTCTGGCAGCACTGGTTTCACTTGTTGCCCCAAATATTGATGATGTAATCATGTGTAAGTGCACGGACAAGTCAGAGCCCCGAGGCAAAGCAATAATATTTCTCTGCTTTGTCTGCCTCGAGTCTAGTGGAGGCCAAGACAACTGTGAAACTGCAGGATGGTTGTGAGTGTTTGTTTCATCGTCGGCTAGACTTTTATGTGTTTGGATGCTCATCTAGGCAATATCTAGGCAAAAGCAGAATAAAATGCATTAAAGACAGTGCAGTCATATGAACATGGAACTGGGCACAGACATGGAATTTTAACTGCTGCTGTTTGTAGTTGGGCCCGAGAATAGTTTTCTGTTCAGATGTTTTATTAATCACTTCTGCCAACTCTTCCATTTTGTGTACTTACTTCATTATTTTACTATTGCATACAGGCTTCAAAGGTCTAACGTGTAAGATTTATGGGGCTCTATTTAGAGAATATGACAGAAATAGAATATAATGTGCATAACTCTTTTCACTCGAGTGTCATCACCTGAAAAATAACAATTGTTATGTTTTTTGTTGCTTTAGAATGAGATCCTGTGGGTCCTTTTTCACAGAATCTGCCCTGTTGAACCACCATGTTTCTAATGTAGCTGAGAATAGTACACAACACAGTACATCCATATTAATATATTGGAGATCAATATAGTTTTGTTGTGGGACTCACAGTATTAAATTACATTTTACATCTTCTTTTCCCTAAACAGTTACCTGGTTACTCTGGATAATCCACAGAAGAAGATTTCAGCTGTTTCCCTGGGGACTATTTCTTTGGCAGCATGCAGCTCCAGTGAAAACTTTTCATAATGAAGTCTGTAATCCAAAGTAAAGCTGCGAGTATGCTTTATCAGAACTGCTTGTTGAATTGCTGCTTTGGAAACCATTTCTGATGTTGGACTGGGGGAGTGTGTCTGACAGTTTCTGTAACTATCCAACATTTGACAATCCATATCCCAACATTGAAACGAAAATTGTAATAATATAATGAATATAACAATTATAGAATATTTCTGTTTGGGTGGTTAAACTAAAATGTGCGACATATGATTTCCTAGTTTTAAAACACCTTGTGTCTATATGAGTGTCCTGACAATTACTAACCTGTAATGGGGTGAATTATGCTTTTTCGTAATGTTTGTGGCAGCCTGGGCAGGGTCCTGCTTGCTTTTGTTATTTTAAATGCTAACTAGTGCTCAGGGAGTATCTGGTATGGTTGAAGGAGCTAATAGAGACAAACACATGCACACACACACACACACTGCCATGCCAGGCTAATAAGTACTTTGGTTACATTACGCATACACTACGGTAATAAGGATTTAGCACGCACACACACATACACAGACCACCTCACAGTCACCCACACTGAGGTAATAAGGGCTTGGCTTACACATAAACACACTCGCAGACATACACACTAAATGACTACAGTCTTGCAACATCTTGCCAAGTGTCTGCTCGCTTACCACATGCCCAACAGCCAGTGGGCCAAGCAAAGACCAGCTAACCAATTAACCAGCTGACACCCTGGACCAGTATCATCTCTCAAAAATAATCTACTCTAATTTAGACACACTTATTTGGATTTCAAATAATTCAGCAGAGCCCTCTTACACATAAAGGTAGAGTCATTAGAAATATTACAAGCATTTACCCTAAGATGGGGATGACATTTCCTAATGGTTGTCCAGATTTAGGGGCGGTGGTGGTGGTTAAGGCTCTGCTTCCCATTACGAAGCTTTCGTGTCATGGTATGTTGTATATGAGTGGTGCGGAGAGAGAAAGAGGGACCGGATGGGAGCCATGTTGAATGGTAGCGAGGACTAAACTGAAACCATGTGCTTTTGTGGTTAGAAACTTTGTCATGACTAACTACCTCTGGGAAAGCCAGAGCAGAGCTGGACACTGAGGGGGGAATAAAATCCCTTTTCACCTGACTGACAGTAACTAGACAGAGACAATTTGTTGTGATTTGATGCTCATAAAAAGTAGACACCAAAGCTATTGACCTCGGCTTCTGTCAATGGCCTGAAGTCTTTTGTATGAGATACGAGGAAAGCAATAGCTACACTATCATACATTCTGAAAATTCCTCCAGGCCTTTTTAATAAGTTTATTTCCTGGCTTGTTTTTGAGGGATGTTTATAGTGACCTCCAATAACCTACAGTAGAGAACATCTGCCACCATTTGCCACTGTTGGCAACCCTCGGGATCACAGAGCTGCATGGAAGATTACATTTTGCAGCTGGACATGCTGAAAGGTCAAGGGCCAACAGTGGGTTTCTGGGTAAGAAGGGAAGAACGGCGCCCACAAGGGAGGCACTCTGTTGACATTGTGTTTGGACACTTTGAACAATGTTATCTCAGACAGTGTGGTGCTCTGGGCCAATCAATCATTCTGTTATTGGACCAGCACCGGTGATTATTCATCCTGGACCTTTGATATTAGCCGATGTCAGAGGATTCCTGCATGAGTCTCCTTTTTCCCTCTCTGTCTGGACTTTGTCCTTGGGAATTTGTCATGGGTTTATTTTCTTCAAAACATTTAGTTATTAAAGTAAATTGAGTGTTCTTTCCTTTGTCCAACGTGAAAGAAATCTACCGCCACGATAGAAACGTCCAGAATATTTATGAATCTAAAGCGATTTTGTTGGCACGAGTTAAGCTTGAGATATTTCAAGCTCAGCCATGGATGTAAGGAGACAGCATATAAATCTGGAATGTACAGGCAAGTGTACCTCGGAACGAGACAGGGAGCAGGTTGCACTTCGGGGAGGCCATGCATTTACAATAGCAATGATCGTAGCAACACATGGCATACACAGTTTTTCCATTGTGTTAATGGGAAAAGCTCTGAAGCATACAGTAGTACAGTAGTGTTTCTGCTGGCTACGTGCACCTGCCTTGACCTCCCTCGCCACTCAGGCCAGACAAAATACTGTAACACAGTGAACAGAGGCATGGTGGGAAAAGAACAGGCAGAGAAAAACATGTCTGAGACGTTGAGGTTTGAGAAAGAGGTGCATGGACTGATGTATGTTTGTTTTTGTATATAACTTCTAGCAAATGCTTTTAAATTAAAACCCATTTTGAAAAGACGTTGATCTCCACAGCAACGGATGAATGTGAAAACAACCTTCGATTGTCAAACTCGGCACATACATCATTCTGAACAGTGAAGGTCAAACATTCAAGCGAAGTAGTTGTAAGCAAAATACATTTTTGAGTAGCCGTTTTTGAGTTTTTCACATGTTCCAAATGATATAAATTAAGACTAAGTTCAGTTTTTTTAGGCTTTGGAAAAATAGAGAGAGAAAAAGAGATTGATTGATGTTATGATAAAGTATAGAGGAAAATTTGTTATCCAAGCTACTTTTCAAATGTAGACGGACTTACCCAGATTATGAATATGGGCATAAATGTCATGGCAACAACATGTGACAAATTGGACATGCTCATTCAAGTCAGTAGATAAGGCGATTTTTGTGGATCTTCATTCACAGTTACAATCTTACACCAAAGTCAGAAACCCAATCTCAGTGCCCAGAGCTGGAAGTAAATGTAATCCTTGTGCCACCAACTCAGCCTCAATACCTGAAACTGTCTGTTTCTCTCACGTTTACGTAATATGTGGACGTAATATCCTGTCATTGGTTATTTCTCTCACTTTTTGTCCACGCACCGTATAATTTCCATACTTGGGCTGTTTGTCAGCAATACATGTGTGTGCCTGCATGACACAAGGATCCTCATGCGGGGTATGACTGCATCTATCTATGACTGCCTGTCTGCCTAAATGCCTGCCTGTCTGTCTGTCAGTCTGCACAAAGACAGCGGGGTCGGGGTGATGGGAGGTTGAGTCATAAATCTGCAGTCAGCTGAGACAGTGAAGTATATCTTTTTTCTGTTAGGTAGAGGGGGTGCTGAAAGGTGATAGATACTCACCAGAGACAGACAGTAGCTGGTTGTGGCAGAAGTTGGGGTGTTGGAGGTGGTAAGGGAAGAGGAGTGTGGTGGGGGGGGGGTTGGCAAGTAGGTGCTGATTTACAGCGACAGGGCCTTAGCTGGAAGCGAGACACTAGATGTTGTGTTGGGTGTGTTTGCGCTAGTGCCCCAGAGGAGGGTGGATGATGGTGGTCTTGAGGGGGTTCAGTTGGGGCTGCATTTGTGATCCTGTGTTAAGTGCACGGTCAGTGGTGAAGGCCTTTAGGATTAAACCCCCACCCCTCCCCACCCTGAAAACTCTTGTAAACAGCCTTCTTCTCTCCCACACACACACACACACACTCACACTCACACACATGCACATGCACCTCCTCTTTGCCTGGATTCCAGCTTTGAGCCTTTGTGAGATTCTCCAGAGCCACCCACCACCAATTCCTCCTCCACCAGCACTACCAGTACTCTTTGCCTGTGCACTCACTCTCTCACACACACACACACACACAAGTGCACACACACATGTCAAAAGACACTCTGACATACCAACGGCTCACCATTCCCTTAATATTGCCAGAGTAAAGCGATCCCCTCACACTCACATCACATTAGTGCTGCTATTAGACCATACCCAGAGCTACAGGGTGTGTGTGTGTGTGAGTGTGTGTGTGAGTGTGTCTCTGTGTGAAGTCTGCCAGAGTTTTATGCATGCTAGAGGGGGTGATTGTGTGTGTTTGTGTTTGCGTCCGGGCATGTGATTTGTGAGGGAGGAAAGGTTAGAGAAGTTTAGTATGTGTCAGAAAACTTTTGGGACTATGTTTGCGTGTGTGTGTGTGTGTGTGTGCGTTTTAAGAGAGAAAGTAGGGACACCGATATCCTGGCATGAGATGAGTGGGAGGAAGGATGGATGAGGTTAGCGAAGGTCTGGCGAGGGCGCAGTAGGTGTAAGCTTTTGAAATTTCCATATGGCAGTAAAATGTCTGCCACTTTAGTTATTGACTTTCTAATGTGTGCCAGGTGCTTCTCACGAACACTTAGTGGACAATTTCCCCTTGTCTGTGTACAGTATGTGTGTATATGTGTTTGTTCTAAGTCGCATTTGGAACAAATTGTGGACTCCGGATCAGCCACTGCTTCAGGACAAAATTGGTATCTACAATTTGGTTTCAGAGCAGTTGCATTCAGGCACAGCTGTAATATCCTCTTGTCCTCTTCGGGGTTAGATTATAGGGTAAAGGTAAGGGTAATGGTTAGGGTCAGGCGTGTTTTGGTTATGGGTACTGGTTACGGTAAACCTCCAAGAAAAAAATATCAGTAAAATGTATCCAGAAATAAGCTATCTGTGTGTGTGTGTGTGTTGGTGTTTTCATCATCAATCTTGACCCATTACAGTCATTCTATAACAGTGAGTCTGTATATGCCATTTTACTGCTGCCATTCATAGACAGAAAAAAACTCCCAACCGTCAAACACTATAAAACGCAGAAAAATAAACCTGCTCCATAAGTTTTGTGAAAACCAAATTCCTATAAAGTACACAACCGTTGATTTATTAATGTGGACGTTCCATTCATTGGAAAAAGTTTCCCCCCTAGTGTGTTGGTTTATACCAAGCCCATATTTATGGTTTGACGCACTTATTTTTTACATTGGCAAACAGTTGGGGGTTCAGGAATTCTCAGAGTCTTACCCCTGGTAATCTTTTGTTTATCATAGACCAAGAGATTCGCTTTCTGATCTTCTAGAAGGAACCTTCAAAGGTGTAACAGACTCCCGACAGAAATCTGTTAAATTCATGTTTTCTTTTCTTAGCAAAGTTGCTCTAAAGTCTTTATACCTCATTTTCTTTTAAGAGCAGTTATAAGCATATAGACGTGATAGAGGTGGCAGTCGTGAACTCAGTGCGCTTCTGGTTGCCCTTTAATGGCGACCAGGCAGGAGAACTAGGGCTTCAGTGGTTTTGGCAACAAACGAGACAGTCTTCTTTGAAGCCGCCACAGATCCTCTTACCCACGTCGCTTCACTTACGAAATGATTTTCCTTTCAAACTGACTATGTCGTTGTGAGGTGTACCAGAATTCATATGAGAATCTGACAAATTTTGTGGCAGTGTGACCCACTCTCCAAAATACTTTGAGGGAACTATTACTGCCTTTTTCTTCACTGCTCTAGTTTCTTTATGCTTAAAAGTGAAAATTATTCATCAAAGAAATTCAAATGAAAACAATAAAAGGCATTTTATTTTTCATAATTAATGTTATTATAAAATTGATCTGTCCTTAACCACAGAAAACAAACAAATGAAAAGTTTATTTCAGATTTTTTTATTGTATTTTTATAGCAATAATCCTGTGTGTAGCATCAACAGCCTTGTTAATGAAGCAGTACCGTTATTAAAATGACAGTAATTGTGTACAATTGTGCCGCAATATAACTGTAGCAGCAACATCAAATAACTGACGCTGATACATTGATACTGCAGTTAAAATTAGAACAATTTCCATTAGTGTTATCCCAACTGCTGAGCTGCTATGTCATCAAATAGCAATAATAAGCATATCCAATGTTTATAACTCTAGCTGAGATATTTGTTTCATTATATATTTATTTTATTTTATTTTAATTTAGTATTTTGGATCACTATTCATAATAAGAACAGTGTGGATCATTGGTTCAACGCTTAACAATGTTTTCTTATCATCTCCGAAGTCCTTTTAAAACACAATTTCATCATTTCATGCAAAACATAAAGTTGTCTTCAGACACAAGGCAGCACAAAGTGAAAACATCACTCTGACAAGTTGGCCTGTAACACCAAGCTGGGAAACTTTGAAGAGTTTTTCACTCACATCCAAAAGACCAACCCTTTCTTCATATTTTTCCTCTAAGGGAGATTCAGAGTGGTTCTACCACTGTTGGAACATTTCTGCTAATTAAATCCTAAAACTCTGAAAGCAGAATCGCAACATCAACAACACTTTAAAAGTACAATTTCTATGTTTCTTTCATTGCACTATTTTGACAATAAAATCTCTATGGGGGGTTGCATTATATCTTTAAAAACTTGAATCACCAGGGGAACAACAATGCACTGGTGTCCACTGTACAAAAATACTGGCACTATTTCTTCCTAATGCAAGTAGACTTTTCTGTTTCACATAGAGGCACAAAAAGAAATTAAAATCATTCTGAAAAATCTCAAGTGATGAATGTGAGAATTTTGGTGATTACAACTTTGACTAGAATCGTGACTATAAGTTACACAAATATGCCAACTGGCACACACGTATCTTTTATTTATTATCTTTAACGATTTATTAGCAGCCGACTCTGTGACAGTGGCAACACTGACACATAAAACTGAGAGACACACTACAGAGCACATAGTTACAACTGTCTACTTGCACCCCTCAGGAAATAGCATCCAATCACCTTTTAACTTCCATGTTAACAGACCACTCATTTGGCTTCACTTGGACATTTCACAGGTCTAGCTTCCCCATAACACAACTAAAATATTTCTTTATATACCTGCATAAAAGGTGACAAATTCCATTCTGTGAACACAGTTGTTATTCTTTGCATAGAGTTAAAGTTGAGAGTAGCCTGACAAAAAATCCTCCAAATCTCTCCACTTCTTTCTCATTTCAAATAAAGCAGAGAACACATCAATATTCAACATAATTAATAATGTAATCGACTTATGCTATTTAGCAGCCTGGTGTTAATGCTGACCATGCCAAGTTCAGCCTCTTATAGAACTGTGCCTGTCATCTCTGGCTCGGTTATATATGTCTGACTTAATTAAATGCATCAGTTATTACTAAATTAAACAAAACAAATTGGACACAATATTACTCAGCATTAGAGTAGTGTCAATATTACTGGAATAACCCCTGATGGCTATAACCTGTGTGCTTGGAGGGTTTTTGTTTTGTTTTGTCAGCAGTCTTGTAATTCCCCCACAGATCACAGGATTTTATTTCAAGGAGCAAATGGATATTTGTGTTCGTTTAAGGCTCTATGATGACTCCCTGAAACTTAAAATGTAAAGTAGAAGTTTTTTTTTTTTTTTCTGTAAATAATAATAATAATAATTATTAAAAAAAAACTAACTTGGACTCTTAACTTGAACTTTGTTTACTGCTGTTTTGATAATCTACTGAAGCACTCAGCGATACAATAAAATAAAGGCAGGCAGATTGAGGAGGGAGGCTGTAAAAGGCTGGTCGTGACTGATGCCCCTTTCTTCAACATATCCAACGAAGAGGAAAAGTAAATTGCGGGTTTATAATCCTGCAGGGGGGGAAAAAAGCACTGCTCCACTGACCGACTGGGTTAAAAGTCTCACTGTATTAGAATCACAAACGAGCGATTTGGACAACTGTGCACTTTTTATGTTCCGCTCAAGTAAAAGCGTCGCGTCCAGGAAAGTTCTTCAGCTTTGTTGGAACTTTAAATTAAACTGAAAACTCAAATGCCGCGAAGAAATGAATGGAAAAATGTATGGAATATAACAAGCTATGGTTTTCAATTGCATATTTTATTCATCCATACCTTTTTTAAAACGAGGTCTAGAATATAAACGCATTTGGATGAGCTGATGTCACTTTCATACTCACAGAAAATCTCAAAACAGGCGAGGTGCTTTTAAACTCGGATGGGTAAAGGTTGTCCAGCGTCCATCGGAACTTTTTGGATATGTTTTAATAGTTTGAAGTCACACAGTTAGACAAAAAAATGTTAATCAAAGCAGAAAAAAGCCCAGCAGAAACTCCCGTTTCTTCTTTGCATCGAAACAGAGCGACCCGCAGGGAGGCGCTGTGCGTCCATGACTGTGCATGGGGTCCCAGGGAAGGAAAGGCAGAGTGACACGCTGTAAATGAGAGACTGATAAAATAGAAAGAAATGCCCGAACTCGGTAAACACGCCATCACATTAAAAGCTGACGAATATCCGAAAATGCAAAAATAGATTTTAAAATGTTTCTCGCAATTTTCCAAAAAACACTATTTTTTTTTTAATAGATCTGGCTCAGAAATGTTTTCAGTGAAGCATGTGGAAGAGAACATGGTTCGCTTTGGACCCGTGCCTCTCTTGTGCCGATATGCGAGAAACAAAGACTGCTGTGGGAAGAAGTGCGAACCCATGTTTGAAACTGACAATGATTTTATCTCTGTCAATAAATATGAGACTAAATGATTGTCAAGGTAGACATTTTTCAATGCAGCTGCTTTAACCGTAACCCCTCCTCCTCCTGGTGCCCCCTGCTCGCTCTCTCTCTCTCTCTCTCTCTCTCTCTCACCCGTTATTCCTCCACAGTCTTGGTGCTTCATTCCAGTGCACACGCCGAGCGAAGCAGACGGTTCAACTCAGCAGCCAAAGCTGATAAATTCGCTCAGGGAATAAATATCTGTAAATCGCGCGGCTGTTTCTTTAGAGGAATACCCACTTGATCGTGGACGCATGTGAGCGTGCACATGCCTAGCTGGGACTATAACACCATGGTTTTGACACAAGTGCGGCTATCTCTGCCTCTGCTCCTCTGACTACAGAGAAAGTCTTTGGATCGCACCGAGGAGGCTCTAATACTCTTTTCCTTTTCTTTTTTTTTTCTTTTTTGCTTTCACTGACTCTCACCTAAGTATTGCTGGAAATATTCTCCGGATGGTGACCACGAACTGGACTACCTGTTTTCAGCTGATTCGCTCAATGCGAGGGGAAGGGACTGGATAGACTTGTGCGCCCCGTTGCCTTTTCTCTGGTTTAATAAGGCACGTTGGAGATCACTGAAACGGGAGAGCAGCTGCTATATTCACACATTTTACGCAGAGGGTGTTATTTCCTCCCAACACTCACCTTTACGTGTTTTTTGTGAATGGGGGTAACTCTGTTCCTGGAGGTTTGACACAGCTGGGACTGGGACAGGGACTGGAACGGGACTGTGTGCGTGGAGCGTCGGATTGTACTCCCTCATCTCTCTCGCGGGTCTATTTACATGTCCGACCTGACTGCTTTATGACAATGGATTACTTTCTGCTTTTATGCAGCCTCTTGCTGCCCGTGGTGTCCGCCGTTGAAGGTAAGAAATCCCATCTTCAGTTGTTGTTGTTGTTGTTGCGATGCCTAAAAGCTTATTCTCCCTCAATACCAAGTGAGCCAGCACCCATTGCCTCTCAGAGGCTGGGCGCCGCAGCGGGTGAGGCTCCCGTATACCCAAATTCTTCATTATCTGTCACCCCCCGAATTTAAACCTAATGTTTCATTTTCAAAGTGGCCATCTGGCTTCTTTTTAGGAATCCCTAATGGCATTACTGGCTTTACGCAGCCAAGCGCTGTGGCCGGTTCTGTTGTGAGTACACGATTGTTATGCGCGTCAACGAAAGCTCATCCATTTCAATTGTTAGATGTGTATTCCTTTTTTGTTAGATCAGCTATTGCCGGCTGTTGGTGCTTTCGTCGTCGCTTTCAAGAAATTAGCGCCACACTGTATCTCATCGGGGAGTCACGGCTCCTAGCACCCCCCCCTCCTTCCACAGACACTTTCCCCCAGGTCGGCTGCGTGTATTTTAGGGCTGTGTGAGTGTGTGGCCTTTTGACATGTGGACTATCAGTTTGGGCCCAAAGTATACACTCATAAAAAAACAAAAAAAAACAATAATAATCTGTTTTAATAAAACTCAGTTGATTTGGAAAATCTATAAAATGATTGTTTCCCCCCTAATTTATCCACAAATGTTCTGAACCCCAAAATGAAATAAATGATCTATCTGTTAGTTTAAGTTTTACTATTGTTAAATAATTCTTCTCATCGATTTATTATTTACAGTTATGTTGTATAACAGTTGCTTCTAGTAACAAAGCCATCTGTTTGGGCTGTGTTGATGTTTGCCGTGCGTAAAATCAGTGTCTTTTTATTCTGCTTAGTGAGGTAGTGCCTCAGTCTTCTGTTATTCATTTCATACATTTTTTGAAAACGTCTCACTGTGCTCCGTTTGAAGGGGAATAGGAATCAGGAATAGTGGAAATAAGGTTGAAAGGGGCCTAAAGCTTGAACTATGTATGCTGAAGCCCAGGCGAGGCTCCCGGTTGGCTTCTGGTGCCAGTATGAAAGTAGGACAGTGGGCCACTGGCTCAGTGAACGCCTTTCTCTCCCTCAGCTTGTTTCTCGACCTGTCCGCAGCATGTATGAAGAGATTTATTTATTTATTTTTTTAATGAAAGACGCCTATCGTGACTTTTTTATTTTCAAATGAACTTTGTTTCACAATTTTCTCAGTGATTTGAAATAAAATAGAAACATCAGCTTCATACAGCGGATTAGATACAGACAAGAAAAGTAGAAAACTCTGAAAGTAAACTTCACTCCAACGTAAGGTCGTGTTAAAACGAAATCATTTAAAAAAATAAAGACTTGCAACCTGTCACGACACCACAATGCGTGCGTTTCATTTAAGTCACAACTCACTTTTCAGTGTCTTGACCCTAATTTGAGAAAACATCCGCAGGCCTGTTACAGTCGGTGCAGGGAAAAGATCACAATGCGCCTGAACTCTTCATGAATTCACCATTCTGAATACATTTTGCTTTTCACACTGCTGCTTCATCCCACCAACACCAACCGTAAAGAATAAACAGAGTAGCACAAGGGAAGATAGTGTAAAGCTTATCTGATAAGATTTTGATAAGACTCTCATTACACATGCGAGTTATTCCCTCAAATATATAAGAGAAGCACCGATCAAACTTTTGCAGTTGCTGAATAATGTACTGGATTAATTACCGATGGGTAGCTTACATTACAGTTTTCCTGATATCACTTTCTCCTGTGTAGAATTATTTTGAAATTGTAGTACTTTATTTTGCCAGAGTTCCGACCCTGGACCCTTTGCAGTGACCCCTGTAGGTCATCGGACCCCAGTTGGAAACCAGTGACTTAAAACACATGACTTGAATGGATGAGTGGATTCTTGTTGTGCAGAAGTCGGGGGCTCCAGAGGTAGATGCACAGAGAGAGAGAGAGAAAGGAGACAGAGAGAGAGAGAGAGAGAGTAAGAGAGAAAAGGGGGATAAATTAGAGAGAGAAAGGTAAAGACAGATAAAAGAGAGCTTGGTGTTTTCTTGACAATGTTAGCGAGTTGGCTGCGCACAGGTTTGAAGTTGATGTATTTCGTTTGAACAATCTATTCCCTACATAAGTGATGCCATAAATTGTACCCGACTGACCTGGCTGGGGGCTTACCAAAGCTTTTAATACAGCCGGGTGATTTATGGCCGCTGCTGGGACCTTTTTTTCTGGGATATCTGGGTTTATGGCGATTTAGGGAGAAACAAGCGGCCTGATGGGGAAGTTTCTCCGGTCCCACTGTGCGTCTCTCCGGGTCCCGGGGTCACACAGCCCGGGGAGAGGCTCTTAATGAATTCATGTTTTCTTTTCTCTTTTTCCCCCCACACACACTCTCTCTCTCTTTTCTTTGTATCATCTCTTGTTCACATCCGCTCCTTAAATTGACACGTAATAGTGAAACCCAAAGTCTTCAATCTTGTAAATGCTGTTTGCTTTTAATTATTTAATTACTGTTACACTAACTGATTGGTTTTACGTGGCACAAATGAGGCCCAGAAAAGAGAGACCAGTTGTTTTGCGCATTAGACATTTCTTCTATAATGGTTGTTTTATGACTCATCTTTTTTTAATTTAATGGATTCTGGCGGCGTTTTTTACTGGTTGGATATTCAAATGTATTTAATGGGTTGATTTTGTAAAGATCACGGCCTCTTAATTCCACTCTAGTTGATTTCTGTCTTCCTTAGAAAGTTTTTAGTCAAAACGAGAAGCTGATCTTTGCATCGCTGTCGAGTTCAGAATATTCAGTGGCCTCAGTGGGTCTAGGAAAGGCCTTGACTGTTGAACTTAGAGCTGCTGAGGAGACAAATTGCGTCGATGACAGTCCTCTGTGGCGCACAGGCGGTGTGGTTACTCCTCGGTGTAAATTACTTGTGATGGAGGGATGAAAAATTCATGAACATATAGGCACCATCAGGCCAGACCGAACAGCAGCAGCCTACATCCACTTCGAAGCCGGTTTACTGAATTAATTGACTTAATGCAAATAGCAGTTATAGTTTAAATGATGCTGAAAGATGATATATAACTTGTTAAAACGAGTTTCAGATAGACAAACTTAGCGCGGGTGCCACTATTAAACGGACAAATGTTCAGTGAGAAAAGTTTTGCGTGTGTTTGTAATGACAAAACATCAGCATTCATGGTCGCAGCTTAGGGCTCCCCACTCACGCTCCATGTGTTTTTTCGTCTATTTACGGCGGTATATTTCGTGGAGTGATTACGCAGCACCAGATCCTTTGAAGCGCGCATGTTTATGTTTTTTTACGTGGGTGAGCTCACACCTCCACAGGAGCTTCCCTGTGCCTGTTTGCAGTTGGCACATTTTCTCACCCAACTCTCTCCTATGATTTATTCTCCCCTGGTCTTTCTTTAGCACAGGAGGTCCCCACGTCATCATCATTATTTTTATTATTAGGCTGCATATTATCAGACGGTAACGCAGTGGCGAATGAAAGAAGGTGAGGGAAATGGGTGCGCAAATGATTATTTCCAGTTCGAGATGGTCAGGGGGGACAACACGAAAAAAGTTCATGTTAACTTAAAAGGAAGAAATAATTTGAATAAATGTGTTTCATTACATGCTAGGATATCGAGCACAGAGGCAATTTTACGCCACAAGTGAAAAATATGTCTAAACTTTATACCCAGAAATATAAAACATGCGCAACGCAAGCTTAAGTTTAGACGATTTTACGCAAATTTAAGGGAATATTGGTAAATACTCAACTCTTTTAATCCCTAACGACTTAAAAAAAAACCCAGCCCATGTGGCGGCTTCCTTGATATTTGTTTCCATTAATATTAATAAAAAAAGAGCAAAATCAAATGTGGTCCTTTTATATGTATTGGAGCGCTGCATTTTGTTAAAACTCGATTAACATAAACGACAAAAGGCGTAATGAGGCCATTTTGTCCGGCACACTTGCTCTCCGAAGGCCTCACATACACCAGGCTTTATTTAAGGGCGCAGCATCAGTGTGTGTGTGTGTGTAGGTGTGCGTGTGTGTGTGTGTCTTTAAGTGTGTGTGGCCTGAGCGAGACGCACTGTGAAACTCTTATGTTAAACTTTACTCCAGGAGCTCCTCTACAGAACAAATGTATTTAGGGACACAATTGAAGTGACAAAGGGAACTATTAGTAGTTCTATGGGGGCTATCAGTCAGACCATTCAGGGCCCGAGTGGAAGCGCACTGAAGAGGCGTGAAAGTGAATTTGCAAAATAAAAGCAAAGTCATTCCAGCAGTTCTACTAATGAATCATTCCCGAGGGAAATGTGGAGGTCAGCAAAACGGTAAAGTGACTGTATCAGTGATTCTATCTATCTATCTATCTATCTATCTATCTATCTATCTATCTATCTATCTATCTATCTATCTACAAAAGTAGGCTTAGAAAACAAAAAACAGATTCGCATTTTTGTTTTTTCATCTACAGATAGTCGCTTAGAACTGTGTTCAAAGATGCGGTCTTATTGATCGAGCGAAGCGGCGGCGCTCAGCCCTTTAAAACCGCGGAATCAGGTTGGATGCGGGAGACTGCCTAGCTGTCTGCCTGCTAGAAGCAATTACCAATTCATAAGGATATTTATCAACGCGTCCTGAATCAATTGGCTGGCTGGTTGAAGGATGACTTCGCCTGTTGTGCAATAAGCATGAATCCGCACTGTGCATAGGTTTTCTGTCTTTGACCAACAATAATATACTAATAATGCAGTATATATTATATTCAAAAATATATAATATGCATATAAAATGGTTTAATGAAATATTCATATTATTGGAGTTATCATTATTATTATCATTACTATTGTTAGTATTAATAAACTCAATTTACATCTATCATATCATGTTCATTACATTTTCAAACTGTATTTGAATTCTTAATATTTGCTTCAGAGCAACAAATTAGCAAAGCAATGCAGGTCAATGTCAACATTCACACACATGCGCTTGTTTCAAAGAGCATAATATATATAAATGACAAAGAGGGTAAACAACAGTGTCAGTCCATCACCCTCAGCAGTGTCCTGATATACTGACCTCGATAGAGAACCCACCCTCTCGTAGGTCACATGCAAGACAGCAGCCATGTTGAACAGATGTACAGTGACTTAGGTTCAGATTGGCGTAAGGCGCTCAGGAAGACGGGGGAGTGGATGACGACATGTTGGGAGTTGGTTTGGGACGTTATGGGGGACGGGAGGGGGGGGGGGCAGAGAGGTGGTGGTTGGGGTGGATATGGATCAGAGACCCAGAGAGCAGCAGAGCTGACAGACTTTACAGATGCAACGGGCCTGCGGGAGCGCTCATGTGCACCGACTGATGGTTCATGGCTCATATGGCGGCGTGGAAAGATTCACCGAGCTGGAATTTCACATGTAGGCAAGCAACAGCCGTGTCAGGCCTGCTGGGGCCTTCACACACCAGGAAGTGGACAGAGCAGGATGACTGGTGAAAATAAGGCAGCAGGGATGAAAATAGGGGTGTTGTCAACTGGGCTTTGATTCTGTAGCACTGAACTATGGAGTCTTTATTGACGATGAGACAAAATATGACACCAGGGATGTTGTCAAGTCATGTCCGTTCTACTGTATTTGTTTAGGGCTTAGCGGCATAAAGGGCAGTTTCTAGTTTGGCTATGGGAGCTTACAGAACAGGCTCAACAAAGGCAGAAAAATAAAACCAGCAGTAAAATTATACTGTTAGAGAAATATGAGTGTAAGCACATTACAATTACAGTAATACAATGTGTTTTGTACTTTACAGTGACCTCCACACATAAATTAATCCTGCCATCATTTTCAGGTGATATATTTTCATATAAATGTCAAAGGCTGTGTGTACATAAGAGCAACAACTTCACACGACGAGTGCTCAACATAGTTTAATTCAGACATGTATATGACACTGTGAAGTGTCACTTGGACACACTAATAGCTGTGCGAAGTGCAAAAACGGGTCCTGTCCTTCTTAATATTATTGTTGTAACTGCGTTTGTGTTAAATGTTTGTGTCCATGAAACAAGCCGTAGTGAGTAGTATGTCAGCTATTTTCTGGACAATTTCCAAAGCTCTCTCTGTGTGTGTACACAGCTTGTCTGTATGGCTCTTTTTGTGTATATATATATATATATGGGGTTTGTGCATGCAGTCCATCCTGGCATCCGACAGAGGGGCCTTGTGGGATGGCAGGTCTTTGACACCCACTGTCGAGAGCAAGCAGAGGAGGGCAAATGTGTCTGGGCCTGCCCACTGCACAGACACACTGCTGGTGTCTGTAGTCAGCCGAGCAGAACAAGGGAGAGACACAGAGACACAGTGAGAGAAAGAGTGAGGGGAGAGATTGTGCACTCACAGAGAGAGCAAGATGTGTGGTGCATCGAGGGGGGTTAGAGTGTGCATGTGTGTGTGTGTGTGTATGTGTGATTGGGAGGTTACAAGGGTTGGGGAGTGTTTGTGTGTGGATTGCTGGGAGTACAGTATGTCACAGTATGCCTACTCCTGACTGAATTAAAAATAAAGTCATGCAATGGCATCACAGAGAGATGGAGACCACCACCCTCTGTATTAGTCCTTGTCATTAGTAAGATCTAAGGTTCAGCTGAAACTTGAAGGTTTTTGACTATTCATGCCTCCATATACACAGTTTCTCTTATAATTGTTTTTCCTGCACAAGGTAAAAGACAAAAAAAGAATAATTCAACAGCCCCTTGTATGGTCATATTTGTGACAGGAAAGTCCAGCATATAAAAGTTTTATAGCATGTGTGGATGTATGATGAGTATTTCATGTTGCTCAGCTCACTCAGACAGGGATGTCCCCCCTTTTTGGTCCTTACTGAACTATATTAATTGCTTTCAAAATACTGATGAAATGTCTGACATAATATTAATGGCCATCAGAGCTGATGTTTTATAGGTCCTGTCGGCACCGGATGTCCATAAAGTGTAGCTGAAATTACCATGTGTCAAAATGTCCAGATTAGAAGTGAGTTAGGACCTGCTGTGCTCTCAACCCACGTCCTGTGACCCCTATCTAGAGGTCATGAGGGGGGTCTGCTCGGATGAATTTGGAGGGGGCTTACTCACCAAGGCTTGTCTTGTTCCGCTCAACAATAGCTTTCCTAACACAATCAAGCTCCAGGGGTTATCCTTTTCCAGTGGCGGATAAAAATACACTGAAACAGTGTGCAACTTTCTATGGTTCGCTGACACACATAAACACTGACCAGATCGAAAGCACAGTTGGAGACCGGGTCAGAGATGTGCGCTCAACTTCTTTTTGTCATAGTGGCCAGGCTGCACATCAGGACAGTTGTACTATTTATATGTAGGACCTGGAACACTTATGAGGAATGACTAAGAGCCTGTATGGACATGCGACAGCCATTAGGGCGGTCGTCACTTGGCGAGCACCGAGGAGGCAGGGATATTTGAAGGAACGCAGGGTGGAGTTTGGGGGAGTAGACTTCCCCTAGCAGTAGTTTGATCCACCTCAGGGCCTCCTCCCACCATTTCTTTACGAGCTACAGACTCTTGTAACAAATTTTGCCAATGGAGCAGAAAGAGATCTTTGATATTTTGTCTTTAAAAAATAGCAAGTTACATCTGTCTGGAGAGTGGACGCTGTTGTAAAACAGTGTGCCTTGCGGGGGGAGAAAGGCCACATCACCTGGTTTCAGCCTTTGCCGGTCTTGTTAACTCTAAGAAGAAAAGACAGATGGGGGAATTTCTTTGTTGAGTTTAACCATAGCTGGGTGGTTGATGGTGGGACTTTTTGAGGGGCTAGCTCCAGGCTTTGTTCCCTTCAAGTGCAGGAAAACAGCCTTTGCTAATTTTCAAACTAAGCGTGTACTCTGTGATGATAGGAACAGCTTCGAGGAAAAAGCTGAAGTCACGACTGGTGTGATGTGCTCAAATGTCCATTGTAATTAAGCTTGTGTAAGAACAGTATGTGCGTGTGTTTGAACAGTGTATATTTTACTTGGTAAGGGGTCTCATTGAATGCAGTGTTGCAGTAAGCCACTGTTAAACCTCAGTCTGCCCCCACTACTCATCCTTGATGTCAAAAACACTCACCACCTGCACTTCATCTACACTTCAAAAGCCCCGAAGGCAAGAGGACACATCTATTAAATATTTCTCCCTTTTCCCTTTTTGTCTTCTTGAGAATAGCAGCAGGTATAACCAGACCCCTGGTCCCTTATCAACAGTGCACCAAATTTACTCTAAACATCTTAAAGACACTGTCTACTGCACAGCTCACACACAGTGACTACAAAACATTTCAGTGGCAACAGCACCAATCACACGTGACCTTTTGTCACGATATTTACATAATCCCCATGGTTCCATGCTGCGGCCTCCTAGATAGACTGCCAGCTGTGGGGAGCATTTATTTAACCTCAGCTCAAGTTGAAATTTCGTTTCAGTGACACGGTGACTTTAATGTCTAAGTGAGTGCAATATTTAGAGGGCAATGGAGATAAGGTCAAAATGTCTAACTGGCTATTATTAAGGCAAGCATTTCATGGGGGCAATCTAGCAAATGTGTTGCGTTTGGTCTTTTGTTAGTCAGATGGCCCTAACACCTGACCATTTGGTAGGACTGTTGATGGCATAAAGTGGTGTGTGTGTGTGTGTGATGTGTGTTTTCAGCAGCAGACAAAGGAAAAGAAGGGAGGCCACCCTGTGGGTTTGCCATCAACTTCAGTTCACAGAGCTGCTGTTCTCCAACAGATTTTATTTGTTTAAATAGTAATCTACTGCAACTGGCATAGTATATTAATTTAAGTTTTATTTCAGAAGTGACTCTTTTATTGTGTCCACATAATATCCATCCATGCTTAAACACTTTACATTTAGTTCACTGCAAACTCAACTGTGTATAAAAACAGCAATTCATGTGTAGATTAGGCAATTTCAAACACATATTTAGTGTTTGTATGCCTGTGTATCACGGTGGGCTGTTAAGCTGTGATTTTAACAGGGATTTGACAATGTGTGCTGTGAAAGACTAATTGCAATGAGCCAGATGAAAGCACAGTACAATATAGGCTGACCCCCTCCCACTGTGCCAAGTCAGGCCATAAACGGCTTCCCTTTCCCCTCTCACACCCTATGGAAAACCCTTCTGACCTCTCACGCACGCACACACACACACAAACACATTTAACACACATGAATGGTGACAGTTGCTTAATCACACGGACATACACACGCATGCACACATTACCTATGCCCAATACACATGCACACAAGCCCCAGCAAAATCTTCACCCACACGTTTCTTAGGGTCAGAACCAACATCTACAGCCACTCACTTCTCTGCTAATGAATCAATCAGCTGGTTCCCTTCATTTCATTGCTGTCAGACCCCATCGATCAGCCCCTTTCTCCCCGTCCCAACAGAGCAGCAGGGGAGCTCAGAGATGGAGAGGAGAAGAAGGGGCATGAAACATCCAAGCAGTTCAAAGGCTTCTCGTTTCTTATCCGCTTTGGTTCCTCAGAAATATAGTATTTGGATGGTGTAGCAGTGTGTATGCATGTGTGTGAAATGAAAGAGAGAGAAGAGATTAAAAAATGATCAAGGAGGCAAGACGCCTTCAGAGTTTGTACATGGTATCTGACCTTCCTTTTACCTCTGTGAAACTAGCATGTTAGCACTGTGAATTCCAACATCACAGGAAGGCTGGACATAGCAGGTGGTGGATTTCAGCCAGGTGAAAGCTCATTCACTTCCAGGGATGCTCCCTCTTTGCCATGAGGTATAAACTGCCCTGCCGTATTCTGGCGTTCGAGGCTCTAGCTTGGCTAGGTGAGCGATGTGTATGGTGGGTCCAACTCTCGCTATGCTCCTCTCCCTCACCTACCGAGTCAAAGTCAGAAAGGTTATCAGTTATTAAAGCCCCTCAAAGTTGGAGATGCATGTGTGTGGGAGGCCATGCAGAGTAAGTGAGAGGGGAGGCAAGAAGAGAGGGTTTTCATTTCATCAAAAGCCACTTGGTCCTATTTATTGGGCAGCCACTTCATTTCAAAAGGTGTTGAGAGAAGCAACTATGCAGGACAGAGGTTGGAGAGAGGTTACTGGAAGCCAAGGTCAATTATGTTGAGGATGGGGAAAGCAGTGGAGGCTCGGGCAGGTAGGAGGCGGAAGCATAGGAGGAAGGAGTGTGAGAAGCCGAGGAACAGAGCAGCAGTAGGTTTGGAGACTGTGAGATCCATCTGAGCAGAGAAACTGTAATCTCCTGACTTGGAAGCTTTCCACCAACCCATCATCCAAGTCTCCACTTTCACACCATGCAGCTTCCTCCCAGATACAGGATTGTTCCATTGCTTTCCACCTTTCACTATCTTTTATCCTCAGTCTCTCTATCTTGCTCATACATTCTCACAGTGGTCCCAGATGAAAGGTCTAGGCTTTGATGAAGTCTGGAAAGAATCTGCCAGCAGTTTTTAATGAATCTGACAAGCAAGCAAGTGACGATCAATGGAAACATTGTGTGACAATTTCAAGAGGCAATCTCCGATAGTGTCAGAATGGGTGAGTCAATGGCAGATGGAATGAAATATTTACAGATGGACAAAAGGCAGAGGGAGCAAGTAAGTAAACACATATCTCAGCTATCATTGCAAACTTAACTGGTAGTGAGAAATATGGTTTTATTATCTGCTGACTGTTAACTGTCAGTCAACAGGAGCAAAGCATCGCAATGGTCACAGATTTATATGGACTTATATATTTTATTGCCATTTGGTTAGAGGAAGTCTGAGGTTGTATAACTGCAGTGGTGATTTAGCACTAGTTAATCAGGTACCACCAACTATACGTATTGTGCCAGCCAGACAGCTTGGCGCTCTGGCCTGCCAAAGAGGAAAAACCAAAAGGTTCAAGGCTTTCCACCAAAAAAAGGTGGGCATTGAGCAGACAAAGCCTCCTTTTATATTCTGTTTACCTTCGCTTTCCTCACTTCCCTGTCGCTCTTTGGCCTTGTCCCTTTCCCAGCCCTGGTCTCAGCCTATGATCTCTCCGCCACCTCTCTTTAACTGTCATTCTCGTCCTTTCTTCTTTCATCCCATCCTTTTTGTACATCGTTCTGCCCTCTGCCCCTCTTCAGTTCCCTCTTCTGTGACTGCAGCTTATCACAGTTACAGTAGGTCCTAATTGCAGTATTATTTTTCCTTTCCCTGTTATCTCACGTCCTGGTGATATCAAAATCCTAATGGTGACAGTAAGGACCTGGGAGACAGATGCTATTTACTGCTTGGAGACCCTTTGTTGTTGCCTACTACTTGATAAGGTCTTGTCAAGATGACTTCCTCTATTGTGTAGGGAGAGAGCAAAGCCTGCAGTTAAAAGGCATGGCAAATGCATGACATCTCCCCCCTTCTACTGACTGACCAAAATTGTTTCTTTACATGACAGGTCTGACATGCACTTTTCTTTCAACGTGTCACTGTCGCCCTTGGCTTTTTTCACAAAACATGTTCCTTGCCTGTCAGCTTGGACAATGAAAAAGATTAGCGCATGAGGAACAGCTACAAAAAAAGAAAGGCACGAGTGCCTCAGAGGGCTGTAATGTAATATGTTTCTTTAGGTGGCAGAGGGTGTCTAAGTGGAAGTCGTGTGAGGTGTCTGGGTTTTAAATACCTCAGCCAAACAGCTTAGAGTGTGAAAACAATTGGCAGAGACATGAAAGTGTGAGCGAGAACACACACAGGGGTCAGATAACCCCTGGCCAGATGGGGACGGTCAAGTGAGCAGGGAAGACAGGTTGTGGGGGTTACAATGTTTACGCCACTAGTGTCAGGAACGGGATACAAAGGCATTACCCCCTGTGCCACTTTTGGCCTCTGAAAATTCCCAGGGGTGCAGATATAAAAGGTTGGTGATGATTAGAGATTCAATTTGGCTTGCCATCAATCAATGCCACCAAGATAGACAGGATTGCTGCCGATAGCCCATCTTTACAACCAGATTGGGTTTGTGCCTCTTGGGATTCACGCCCCTTTTTCACGCTTTGTTAATTAAGCGACCAAGCTGCCCTGCACTTACTTATTTATGAATCTTGGCTTCGACCGGTACTGGAGACCACTTGGTCTCCCCTAATTAGTCCCTCACTAATGGCCCCGCTTCCACACAATCCATACAATCTCAATCTAGACCAACGACCCCCATTCTGTCAATGCACACACACAGAACCATAACACCCATATGACCTTGACATTACACATCCCACATTGTCTGGTGTTGTGTTTCTTTGGTACTCTATAAAGTGTCCCACATGGGATAATGAGGCAACACTTAAAAAAAATCAATTTCCATCTCCGTCTGTTTTAGTAATTCCTCACCTGTTCATTAACCCAAGAATAGTGCAGCCCGGACGTGTTGAGGCTCAACAGTCATTAGAAATGGAAGAGAACCTGAAGGAAGAGAACGGGAGGGCTTCACATTTGTGAAATATTAACACTTTCCCAGAGCAGCAAGGGCTTTGCAGATTTAACTCTGCCATCTTTTATTGATATGTGTATCCTCACTTAAACAAGGGCTTGTTGCAATTAGGAAAAACAATAGAAGTGTACTTCTGACTTCATAACACCTTTCTGAATAAAGTCTGGCAGTAGACACCAAAATTATAACCCCAAACTTATAATTACTGTAGCTACCAATCAATCCTGCAAACACCCTGCCCAAAAGCCTTTTCCCTGCCTTTAAATGAAGTCACTGTTCAGGGTCAGTAAGCCCATCCGCTGTGGCCTTGTTTGGTGCGGTCTGAATCCCATAAACACTGGTCCAGAGTCAGATTTACTGGCTAGCAGCCCTGGGGATTCATTTGTATTCTAAGCACTTTGGCTGGTTCAGGGTCAGGGCCGATGACTAATCAGGTCAGTGCTGATCCACACCCTGTGGTTGGAGAATTACCAACCCCACCTAGCTCCCTTGGACCACCAAGAGGCCTGGCTTGTGTGTTTGTGCATGTGTTGAAGGTAGATGGAACACATATGAGCTGGATGGAAACATACTGATATTTTTGGTGCATCTCATTTCCCATGTCTCCATTTGGGGAGAAAAACAAACTTGCACCTTGTTGTTGTTTATTCCCTTCAGATTGTATTGCCACAGGCCACAACAGAACTGAACCCAGCTGAACATTTGTGCTAATGGGTGAGCTTAGGCATAAACATTGGGATTGTTATTTTTTAACTAGCTAAGTTCGCCAGAGGCTGTGTTATAAGGATCACAGTGAGGCAGGTGGGTAGGTGGGGGAAACTTCTGAGTGAGTTTCAAAAAAGTTAACCATTGCGCCTCTTGGCCAATTCTGGTGCAAAACAAAAGTCCTCCTATTTGTGTTTACAGGAATCTACACATACATGTCCATTTGTGTTTCATAAGGCAAAGAGATTCTCTGATTGCATATTTTATATGGAATGTTGTTTGTCATTGCCGTTTTCTATATTTAATGATATATGCCTATTTTTTGACCCACTTATGGTTCCGTGTTTATTTTCACCCATATTTCTGTCAATTTCTGTCTCCCTGTAAATTGCTCTAATTGACAACTTATAACCAGAGTTAAATTCTGTGAATGTGCCACATACTTGTCTAGTAAAACTGATTCTGATTTTGACTGTAGCTCCCTTCACAATAGCTTCCATCACCCTTGTCCCTTCTCTTTTTCACTGTGGCACAATTTGTCCCATCAGCCTTTCTGGGTGTGATATTATCCTGATCACATTATTTCAGAACTGTCAAAACAGCAAAGGTTAATTTATATACTGAGTAATGAATGTCCCTACTGAATGTCCCCTAAACTGACCTTTTCCCCCTTCTGTTTATATGAAAATCATTTGAATTTATTGTCCTTCATTTGGTTTTCTAGGAAGTTTGACACGCCTGAATCCTAACGTATGCACACACAGCTGCTTGTGTTTGCTGATGATAATGTAGCATCTCTATCATACTTCTGTGGTCCTGTTGAAATTCCCAAATGACCTTCTGTGTCCCTGCACATACACATACGCACACAGATGCACATCCATTAAAGATGGAAATCCATGTTTTAGATACAGTAAAATGTGTGTGTGAGTCTGTGTGTACATATGTATGTATGTGTGCAGACATGCACTGTTGGTTAGCACATAAATCAATGGGTGCCTGGCGGCCTTGTGGCTAGAGCTACAGTGCGCGAGTGTATGTGCAGGTCGTGGTAGTATGGGGGTAATTGGTGACACCCTCCTCCCTCCAAACTGCCAGCTTTAGTTACACATCAATGAAGGGTGAATAATACATTAGCCAGGGTAGCCCATATTCCTACACATCCCCAGAGAAAGAAAGAGGAATGGAGAGATAAATAGATGACACAGTGAAAAATATCTTTGCTATGTATCTTCTGTGGAAAAAAACAAGCATGAAGAGAAAATATATTTAACCCAGAGCCCCCTGTTCCCTCCCTGATCTCATTTGTCATCCACATCATTCAGCCAGAGGATCAAACTTCAGCCTACCTCATTTCTTGTTTAGATAGTGTCTCTCTCCTTCTCCCTTGTCCTGATGTACGACCAGCTTCTTTTTCTTAGATTTATGTTGCTGTTTAGGTGCTTTAAGGACAACAGGACACCTTCATATGAAAGAGGAGTTGAGGCATTAACTCTAGGCCCGTCAGCTGGTTTAGGTTTAGCAGACTTGCTGGTGTGTGTGAGGGTCCTTGAGCAAAGAGCTGTGGTTCTGTGATCATGGTACAGTTATTTACACCTTACTTGGACAATGACAGGCTGGATTTCTCTTTGTGTATGTGTTAGAGGAAGATAGCTCAGTGTGTCTGTGCCCATGTGCTGTGTGTGGGTTTGTGCAAAGTCATTGCATTTTGGGACATGTGTTCTTGCCAGTGTGTCTGCTTCTTTGCAAGTGTACAAGTACTGCTGTATGGTTTATTCCATCTTTCTCTGTTGTTGCTGTCAGGGGCCCTCTATGTGTCATGCCAATGCACAGAGGTCTTTAATTGAAATGGGCCTCTGAAAGCCCCCTGCCATATGGACCCCAGCAGCCTTGGATGTCTGTCTGTCCATCCGTCAATTTCTGTTAATTGCCTAGAGCCTGACTTCTGTGCCGTGACTGTCTACTGAGTGGTTCCTCCATAGGTTAAATACATTAATATATAATAAGGTGTGGGATCTCATCAATCCCTGACCGTGCGATTGACCGGATAATGCTGTGGCTGTAACTTGCCTTCATTGTCATCTTCAGTGTATGCCCTCTTTTCCTCCACTCTCGGTTTTATATAAATGTGATATATAAAGAATAAAATGTGCTTCTCAAAACTACTACCAAGTTTCCCATAAAAAGTAAGTGCTGCTACTCCCACCCTCCACTCCCTTTATTTGTTTTTAAGACTAAACATAAAAACAAACCAAAAACCCTTCATTGTATTGAGATCATGTCGCTGAAATCGAGGAATTACAGTAGAATAAAGTTGTGTATTGTTTGCAGTATAAATGTGGTTATTGTTTGGTGTCATAAAGTTAATCCCATTGTGTACTGTAAAGTTATGAAGCCAGGTTACTGGATTCTGTGTGGTACAAAATGTGAAGTTTATTTTGGGGGTTAGATGTTGTCAGTCTTTACAGCAGTCATTTTGTTTATTGTGGTAGTTATACTAATGCCTTAAGATAAACATGGTAATGATTTATTGAGATAATACAACAACCAGTAACTATAAAAACCAGAAGCTTGTTCTCCCTTTCCTCAGCTCTTATTTGTTTCTTTTAAATTGCGTCGTACCTCCAGAGTCACACAAAGATTTAGTTGCATCTGTTGTCATACTGCTGTAGCTGATGTTTGCCTTTCCACATATCATCTTGCAGAAACTGGATCTTGTTCTATGCTGCTACGCTTACAAAAAGCCACTTTGCAGGGATGCAGGTGTAATGATTAAGATGTAAATTTAAGGTACGTGTAAGGTCAAGCATATAATAGCACTGACAGGGACATGTTTTAAGGTTTTTCTGGACGCTCCTAATGCTTTCTCTCTATGCCTGTCTCTTGGCTAGTTCATTACTGGTGCTTTTAGCTGCTAAAGAGACGAAGTCCATTTGCACAGAGGAGGTCTAACAAGTCAAGTTATTACAGCAGCCAAGTATGAGATTAATTAACTCAGTGGCGATTAAGAATGCGGGTCCGACGAGGATCTTTGTGGAAGCGAGGCGAGGGGAGGTCGAGAGAGAGAGAGACACACAGATAGTGTGAGAGAGCGCCTCCACTCCAAAACAGATCAACGTGATTAATCTCACGCAGCCATTTGTGGGTATGTGGCATTGAAAAACAAAATAGCCATAAATAATAATGATCTCTCCTCTGCACCTCTTACTCTAAGTTAATGATGCCAAATAACAAATAAACACATTTATCTGCCACCACCCGCTTCAGAAATGAAATAAAAGCCTGGTCCCCAAAATAAATATATAAACCTTTTTCAGTAATCAATCCGCAGCTGTTTGTCATCATAGACCATTAAGTGTTGTTCGCAGTGCAAAGAATGAAAAAAAGGCTGACAGCAATGAGGTTGTATCCAGCTATCTCATGCAAGAGAGAAATGCTGCCAAGATTTCGCAGGATGGAAACTTGAACTCCGTCACTCCAAAGCTTGTTAGTTATAGCCAACGAACACACACCTAAGAGGAAAAAAAAAAGATAGAGAAGAATGGGAATGAAGCAAGAACTTGGTCATAAATGTGGAGACAAAAGATAAACAAATGAGAAAAGGAAGGAGGGATTTATGGGAAAGAGAAAGCACAAAATCAGCCGACCTGCCCGGTTTACTTTGTACAGTGTTTTAACTTAAACAGCATCTGGTGTGTGTGAGTACATCGGGGCCATTGTTCCGATTCCTGCAATGTTGCATGCTACATTATTAGAATTTTAATTGTTTTACATAAAGCGGCACTCCCTAGCTTTTTCTGTAGGAAAGGGAATGTAGAGAGATCCGTGCTTTTATGTGATCTTTGTCTTTAAGGATTTACCTAGCGCTACCTGGCTCTAGCAGACAGGGTGTGTGCATGTGTGAGAGTGTCAGTCATACAGGCCTACAAAGCCCTGACCCGACAGGTTGCATTCCTGACTTTAACTGCCCTAACCTCCCTTTTGTTCTCCCTGTCTTTGACCTGAATGGGTAATGACTGGGCAAGCAGGTAAACTGCAACAAGTTCCCTGTCTGCTTAACGAGCTAGTGTGAGAAACACCAGTCTGCCCGCAGGCTTTACACATCACCTGGTACCCCTTATCCTTCCTTTTTGAAAAGAGAGGACAGGAGAGTGGGGGTGTGATGATGTGTATGTCTGGTGGTGGGGTAGAGTATAATTACTCATCTACTAAAATTCCCCATCTGCCATTTTTTCCTCCCTTTCTCCTCTCCCGCCCTTCTTTTTTTTTTTCTTCTTCTTTCTCATAGGTAAACGAGGGCATACCTGGGAAATTAACATGACTGGCGGTGATAATTGACTTGATAATTACCCTGAAACATCTTCATAAATCATCAGCGGTTTGCTCGATGAGCCAAAAGACGGCTTTTAGAATGCCTAGCGGAAGTCCACACTAATAGGGTAGTCCCCGGCTCCTATTTTCGGTCTGTTTTTTGTTTATTCTGTCTGTGAAAGTTTCCGAGGAGAAGCAGAACAGAAACAAGCAAACCTCAAAGACTTTTGGTCTCTGCCACCACAGTATTTTTTAAACTGTTTTAAAGTAATTGGAAGCCACTGGCACGCGGAAAATGCATACCGCATTGGGGCTTTGCCCCTCACTGCAGACGCACGGCCAGCTGTTCCGGCTGTAACAGGAAGTAGCCATCTTTAATTAGCTTCATACGGCCATTACATGCTGCACTGGATGTGCATTGTAAGGTGATCTGATATGTTGGCAGATGACTGTATTAGGAGAGACTGCATTAAGAGAAACAATGGAAGAGGGAGAGAGAGGGAGAGAGAGAGAGGGCATGTGTTTGTGTGAGAGACTGAGTGGCTATTGAAACAGAATGGCAAAGCTGGGTGCTAAGCCCTTTTCTTGTGGTGCTCAGCCATTCAAAAAGCCACGGCTTTTATTCAATGCCCGGTTCCAGCTCTTTCTAGGCTACACCCCCAGTGAACAAACAGGATTTGTGTGCATGCATGTGTGTGTGTGTGTGTGTGGGTATGAGTCTTAATAACATGTCTCATTTTCTATTTGTATGTGTTTTAGTGTTATTATTGTTTAAATAATGTATTATGCATAATGTGTATGCATTAGCATTATGTAAGTGTACAGTACGGGTTTGTGTTCCCATGTGATTGAGCTCTGTTTGTTGAGTCAGCCAATGCTGACACACAAAATTGCCTGAAACCTGCTATTAGAGCTGCGAGGTAACTGCTCACACACAATCCGACTGCACAGGCAGCACAATAGACTAGCTCCTATTGAACAAAAGACTGCGTATGTGTATGTGCGTGCATGTTTATGCTTCCAGTGCCTCTGAGACACTCGGATAATCACCAGCTTCCACCCATACAAGCAAATACTCATTCATTCACACAGGTGAATGTGTGTGTGTGTGCGCACACACAAACAGTTTTCAGCACCAGTGAAATGTTTCCATTGAAATTCACACATAGCTCCCCAAGGACAAGTTGCTGCTATCACATTTTCATATATTTGGTCCAGGAATCTGTGTTTGCTATCTTCCGTGCAGTCTGTTGCCAGAGCTATCGAGCTGTTGTGAATGGATGCCCTGGTTGGCACAGGGGCAGAGGAAGGCAGGAGAGGAGGGAGAAAAGGACTAGAGAGGAGAAGAGCAGAGAGAGAAAAAAAAAAAAAAGACAGCAGGGAAGTAGACGATGGCTCCCTGGGCTGCAGTAAGGCAATGAGCAAAAACAGTTCCCATCAGACTGCATGTTAAACACAGACACTTCAGGCACACACACACACACACACACACACACACACACACACACACACACACACAAACATGCTGTGGATGTGGATGCACACACATTCACACACAGTCTCTGAAGGCCGCTACATGTCAGCATGCCAAAAACACAGTGGCAATGAAAGAAACGCAGAGGCTGTTGGGAATACAAGAGAGCGTGTACCAGCTCTCCATCCTCTCCTCTCCCTCCTTTTTCTCTCGTCTATGTTCACTCCTCCCTCCTGCTCTGTCCCCCCCTTTGTTACCTTACAGCCCCCCCCCCCTTGCCTTTCATTCCCATCGCTTTCTTTTTGAGTATCTCTTCTCTTTTTGCACTCCCATCTCTCGCTGCCCCTTCCCTCCCCCTGTTTTTTCCTTGACTCCTACTCTTCCTCTTTTTCACTCTCTTTTTTTTTTTCTTTTGCTGAAGTCTTACGAGCGGTATGAATGAGTGTGCACTGAATGCCTTTTTTTATTTTTTTTATCTTAAACAGCCACACCCAAAGCTGGGAATTTCTCTCTCTCTCTCCTCTCCACTCGCCTCTTCCCTTGCTTATCTTTACGAATAAAACCATATTCAATCGTTATTTCCTTTGTGCTGTGGCTATATCAGGCTCGGAAGTAATGCTTTGAAAATGCAGGAGACTGTTGGCACAGATTCTTTTATTGTTCTCACACGAGTCAGTCCTCATTTATTACTTGTTGTGTCTGATGTCGATGTCCCAACATTTTAATTTCACAACAGTTTTGTTAGATGCTGTCATCCAGACTGATTTACAATCGCTGAGCAAATAGAGGTTCTTTTTCCTTCTCGACTACATTTTAACATTGGACTTAGTTGCAGCGTGGCCACTGTAACCACAAAGCCACTCTCACAATAAATCTTTGCTCTCATGAAAGGACACACAGAATTTGGGCAGATTGTTGGCTGCCAAAACCCCCAACTGGCAGACTTGATATGCTAAATGTGATTTGGATGGGGTTAGCGAGTCCTGACACTCACCTGTCACAATGTTAGCCTGCACCACTAATACCCCAAAATCCCTCAGAGAAGCAGAGGCGCCAGGTGAATTTCTGCTCACAGACAGACACACACAAACAGACATACGTAATGCTGGATGCTGTCTTCCTTGAAATAATAAATAAAGATTGCTAGATAGATAGTAGATAATTGATATTTTTGTACAGACTGTGTCATGGATATCCATGTCTGCATCTTTTAAAGATCCCAACATTTAAATGAGTAGGAATGACTTCATCTCATTCTCACTTCATATCTGTTCGCGTTACCTCACATGATCGTTAAAAGCGTCGCGAGCGTTGTTTGTCTGCAGGTTTGGTGAGACAAAGCTGCAAACCAGAGATTATTGGCACTGCTTTATCTCACTGAGTAAATTACTCCACCACCTCCAATTACGCCTCTCTCTTTGTAGTTGAACATATAATGAGGCAATTGTTGAACATCAGTAACAAGCTTTAAGTACATGCCAAAGTACATGGAACCTAAGGATAGATAAAGAGATGTAACTGTTTTAGAGGATCTGAAAGAATATTTTCCATCATGCTGGCTGAGCTCTTGCTTAACGCTGGTTGCATTAAAGTAAAAAAAAACAACAAATTCTAAACAAGTTAAGAGAATTTTTTTTTTTTTTTGATAAATAACGTCCTTTTTGGTATATAAAGTAACATGTCTGCAAAACAGTCTGCTGTTCTTTCCCCTCCTTCTACAGCAGTGCCCTCGAGCAAGGCTTTGAACCGCCACACACAAAGAAAGATATTGCCTGAATCAAAGACAGAGTGCAACTTTTACAGCTTAAGTATATAAATAGGTGTGCTTGAAGGCTAGGTAATCGTGGCGCTGATGTCAAAGGGCGCATTGTGCGCTTGTTATTTTGGTATGTGTCAAACAAGTATTTTCATCGCCGTTGAAGATGCACTAGTTAAATGTCTGTATGTTCATGTGTGGTGCGTTTGTTTGCCTTTAATCTACGTGGCAGAGTTGTAAATCAATCAGAGCTTGCTGAGGTTGCAGTTACAGTGGATTGTGTTTTAAATATGAATCATATTCCAGGTATTGCTGGCCTCCCCCCAGAGAGTGTGAGGTGAAATGGAATGAAATCAACAGCTGTAGTGCCACACATGCACACTCCTATCATACACACAAATAAACACCCAAATTACTCTGTCTTTCTACCTTCCACAGTGTGACTGATACAAACACACACGCACAAATACCCACAAAACTTGACAAGGACATCCATATTTCCATATGCAGATCCTCTGGGCAGAGGTGAACGTGCTCCATGCCTGTTTGTTTGCATTTTTTAGTTGGCTTAGTCATTCCCAGGAAATCAGATGATGGCATCTAGGCGTCTCACGCAAAGGCACATAGAGTCACCCTACGTGTGTATTCAGGTGTCTAATTCATGACTAGAGTGCTACGCTTAAACTGTGTTTACTGTCAGCATGCAGATTTTATTGGAGAAAAAAAAAAAGAAGCCTCAGACTGAATTATGAAATGTTGTAAAATATATAGAGAGAGAGGTGTGGAGAATTTCCAGGAACGGTCGTAATTGAAAAATCGCTTCATTTATGGTAAAGGTTGAAGCAATAGTTTCCATGTTAGGTGAAGTAAACATTGCGTGTCTTGACAGAAATCTGGTTCTTTGCCCGTTTCCTGGTGGTGGTTAAACACAGGCAGACCTGATGCACTTAACATAATCATTTGCAAATGAGGAACATGCTTTTCCAAAATAAAATGTAAATGGTGACACTAACCTTTTTTTTTTTTTTTTCTATTTTAAGACTTATTTCACGACCTTTTACAACTCATCAAAAAAAAAGTAAAAAGGGGAAGCGGTACTTCACAGTGACAATATCCTCATTTCCTGTTAGAGTAATATTTCCATTTCAGATGATGTCAGGATTAAATATGTGGCCCCATGCTTGGGTTCCAGTTAGAGCTGAGTTAAAGCACCAGCAGCCTTAATTAGATCTCATATGACAAGTGTTGTAAATCAGCAGGGTCTGGGATGACTCCTTCAGAGGAATATTTCAGTAAGGGAAAGAAACCCAGTAAAATCCACGTCACGCAGAGAGGCATGATTGTTAAAAAAAACAAGCAAAGGTGCTTAGGTCTTGGAACTCTATTATTAAGTCACCATAGTCAGCATCAGCAGTTTTTTTTTTTAAAACAGCTCACGCACGTGAAGATGTGTACAGGTTACGTAACGTGGCAGAGAAAGACATAAAGATAAATGTGGAATGTTATGGACGGACGAACAAAAGCTTGCAGATTCCCTTCGGAGAGCAAAATGTTAAGTGCAGCTCTCACAGTGTGGGAAATGAAGCGGTAACTAAAAGGTTGCAGGTTCAAAGCTTGCTTAAGCATTCAGCTGAAAACACGTCAGTCAGCTGTAAGTTAAACCGCATGTCTTCGGAAATCTACTGTGCTACGGTTACATCAGTATTTTAATGTACAACAGAACAACGGCACAAGAAAGAAAAAATGCTGATTAGATGAAGGTACGCTAATGAGAGTAAAGATGACACCCCTGAGGTAATGCAGACACTCACACTATTGAAGATTCCCATTGAACCTTCACAGAATTGGATTTTGAAGGTATTCGAAAGTGCTTGTGTCAGAGAGCAAGTAGCCAATAAAACAAATGTGCTAATGGCTCACCACCAACTGTGAAAGTGTGTGTTGGTGTGTGTATGTGTTATGTTGTCAGTACTGTTGATGAAGGGGCTGTGACTTATTCAATAGCAACCGACACAGAGCCATTCAATGAACCCATGGGACAATGCAGACAGCTGTGAATGCTGGGTCTCGGACAGGGTGAGGGCTAGGGTGGTTAACTAGGAAGTTGGAGAATAGAAGGGAGAGAATGTGCACATTCACACACACACACACAGACAGACATTTGCACGCACATAAACCCACACACACACACTCATAATAAGACAGCAGGGAAAAGGAGTTCGGTTTTAAGGATTTCCATTAAAGTCAGATAGAAAAAAAAATAGGTATCTGTTGTGACAGAGCGTGTGAAACAATGAAGTAACTTTCATTTCCTAAGTGGCCAACATTTGAGTGACTAATCCTAAGAGGTACACAGCCACAGTGACAAATCAACAAGACACAGAGTCAACAAAGTCAACAAAGCAGACGCTCCAGTTTCAACTACTTAAGATTCAAGCATACATCGGTGACTCAGCCAGGCACACGCAACATTATTCATACTCATCATAGCAAGACGATGGCTACAGAAGGCTGAACATGCACACGTACGCAGACATTCAAACACACACATGCTGACGCACATGTATTCACACACACATACACACACACACGTAGAGGCACACCTGGTTTTGTAGACAGCTGCCCTCAGGGCTACCTGTTCGTCAGATCCTCTGTGCTTTGTAATTATGAGAGTTAGTGAGAGAAGGGGATAAGAAGTTGTGGGATGGGGGGGGGTGTAAGGGGAGAGAAAGAAAAAAAAAAAGGGGGGGGGGGGGTTTAAAGACAAAGAGGCCCATTCCATCGGCAGAACAGGAACTAGACTAGACTTCATGAGCCCTTGAAAAAAGGCAACACACTCCTGGGTTGCCACAGACACAATCGCTCACACAAACACAGGCACATACAGTATATGTAATTCAAAAAGCAGCTGCACAAGCTCATAATGTCCTCCTTTCTGCGATCAAAGCACTTGCTTCTTTTTTTTTTCCCCCGCATTTCGACTGCTTTGCTCTGCCCCCTTCAAAAGCCTCTGACAGAAAAGAACATGGTTGTGTTTTTTCCTGTTTATTTATCACAAGTCCCAGTGTCATCGGATAAGAGCTCCTTGTCAGAAATTGCCTCTGCAGACAAGATGGGCCAAGAACGCAGACAGGCGGAAAAAAAAAAAAAAAAAAAAAAAGAAAATAGCATGCTGTTACAACCTTAAATAGTATTCAGCCCCAAGGTATCTCTTGACGAGGGGAAAATAATTGAGGGCAGGGGCCCAGTGGCAAATGCAGGGGGCAAAGACTTATGTTCATTATACTTCCCTTCCCTTCCCATGGGGAGAGATGATACAAAAGTTAGACTGAGTGAGAGGGGAAGAAAAAATTAGGAGACAAGGAGAGACAGAAAGGTAGAAAGAGAGCTTATTTCCAAGGCATCCACAGTGTAACCCTGTTAGCACACACACACACACACACACACAGGACCAACCTCTTGTGTGACAGCCATTGTGAGATGACTGACAGTGAGATGTAGCAGGGTGAAGTATGTGTGTGTGCTCATGGGAAGCGGATAGGGTCGGGGGGGGGGGGGGGGGGTTGGTTTGTCATTGGAGGCGAGTCCGTTGAGGAATTCCACAGAGGAATCACCTCCTTGGCCTGTCCATGTCGCAGCAACCAATTACCGTGACTGTGAGTGTGTGTGTGTGTGTGTGGGTACTGAAGGGGAGGTCTCGCCATAAAATGGAGGGGACTTCTCCTAATCATCGCACTCTGGCCCCCGCACAAAGGCAAAAAGGCTGCTTGGACAATTTGAATTTGAATAGCATCTCTCCCCTCTCCTGCTCTCTTCTCCCGAATCTCTCTTCCTCTTTCTCTGCTTCACTTTGGACTACAAAAGCCGAAGCCAACAAAGATAGCGCACAAAGCAATCAGGCTAATAGCGCTAATAAGTTGAGCGTGGGGTCCTCGCTCTCGGTGTTGACACATTTCACTGTTTCTGTGGCTAAACAGAGGCTCAAGTGTTTGGCAACCAGACAGCATAGTATTTTAATGGAGTGGCTACCCCCCATGCCAGGTTGCCATGTGCTTGGTCTGTTTGACTGTTGAAGAACACAACAAAAGCAACTCGGAAAGAAGAGGTGGGGAGAAGATAATTAACTAGTAGAGAAGCCTGAAGGGGAGGATTTCAGGGAAGGAGTCATTAGTCGTTTTTTTTTGATGATTACTTTTTTGGTTAACAATAAAGTCCTGCTGTCATCGTCTTTCAATAATACAGCGCCTAATGCAAACATAGGAAGAAGAAGCCATTTTGTTTGCACTCATAGCAGGAAATCAAGCTAACAGGAAGCTGACGCGTCAACAAAAAGCATTTCAAACTCAACGGAACGCCCATATCTCCAAGGTTGTCGAGACACATATCTTTTCGCCCCTCACAGGGGTTCGTTTCAGTTATCTTTCAGTTGTCATCCGATGGGGTCACGCTTAACAAAGACGAGCTCGCTTAAAGCTCAAAGTAGTCGCGGCGAGATCCAAGCTGAAATCCCTCACCTGTCTGCTCCTCGCGTCCTGGGGACTTAGCCCTGTGAAACGACTACGCATTCCTCTCTCTCAATAATAGCCTTTCTTCTCCTTTCCTCTTTCTGTCCTCCTCTTTTTTTCTTTCTTTTAAGAACTCTGCTTGTTTGAACAAAGAAATATTTTAAGAGGCTTGTAACTCTGGGCGCTGTGTGTATTTGTGTGCGTGTGTGTGTGTGTGTGTGTGTGACGCGGCCATAGGGACGAATGCTTCAATGCCCTCCCCTGTTATTAGGCCTGCCCTGTCATTACGGGATTAGAGTGTAGGGGTTGGCTTTGCGTGTGTGTGTGTGTGTGTGTGTGCGTGCGTGTCTGAACGCATGTATTTGCCTGCATATGATCTATCCAAGCCTGTTTGTATTTCTGCAAATTTTCTCACACGATCAGAGTTAGCAGAAAAAACAAATGTCACTGCCATTTTACCCCCCCTGTTTGTGCAAATCCCAGGTGCATTTGACCTCTATCATAAATAACACTTTACTAAAGCGATCCCGAAGTCATTCAAACAGTGACTCGCTAATTGAATAGCCTTCGTAAGCGGTAGGAGGTTAAAAAACATTCCCCCGTACACCGCACGTCACATCCATCACAGCTCAGCGTGAAAATACAAGTATAGATATAGGGATTGGCAGGAAAGGAGGAGGGTAGAGAAAGAGCGAAAAAAGAGGTCAGACCTTTTTACATCCCAGGGGAGGGAAGAGAGAAAGAGAAAGTAGTTAGAGAAAATGTATGATAAAAAAAAGGGGGTGGATGAAGAGAAAGAGATGGAGAAAACAATGGGGAATTAGATCCGTCATTTCACGGGGATGATGAGAAAGAGAATGAAAATGAACGAGAAAAAAAGTGAGAATGCGTGCGAGGAAGATGGATTAAACAGGTTTGTGTATCCTGATCCAATGCAACCTCCCACATCTGCACGCCTGACTTTTGCTTTCTGACTGTTTTATGGCTGTGAATTAGCTTGATGCCCTTTGTTTGCGCCCCCTCCCCCTCTAAGCGTACAACCTTTCCGTCTTTCATTTTAAACTTCCAGGATATTCAAATAGGGTGAAATGTGGAGCTAAAAGGCAAACAAGAGCACTTTCTGCGTATAAGGGAGGGTCTTATAGACACACAGTAGTTGTTTCTCCCTCAACTTGTCCTTCTGGTTTTCTTTTCCGCCTATTTTACTTTTCTTTCTCTTTCAACCAGGCCCATTAGGCAAGCTGCCAGCATGGTCTTAGAAGCTTTCAAAGGTTGTTGCTTTAAAAAAAATACCTTTCTCTCTTTAATCTGTTGTACTCGGCCTCCATCTTCATCCATAAAGCACAAGTTTGGTGCTTTTCTGCATGAAAACGTTTGCTTTGTGTGTGGATATATAGCATTTTATTTCCTGCTTTGTTTTGTTCCTTGTGTGTATGCGTGCACTTTTTGTGCAGGTGTCTGACTTTGCTGTACGGTCATGAATATTGCAATGTGCAATGTGCCTGGTGTGTTATTCACACACATATAAGCATGGTGTGCAGAGACAAATGAGCATATCAGCCAACCACATATACATAAACACATGCACACACACACTGACAGAGAGGGAGCGGCCCGGGTTAGGTCGGGGTCATTCAGTGCTTTTGCTCTGGCCCATTGACTCAGGATTGGTGCTCCACTTTGGGCACAATGCAGGGCTTTGCACCAAATACACACATGCACACAATTACCTTCCCACACAAATACACATACATACATTCATTCATACACACACACACACAAGCAAGCAAGCAGAGGTTAAACAATGCAGATGCAGCGAGAAGGAAAGGCTTACTGCTGCACATGCACTCCTGGATCACCTACTGTCGAAACCACTGAGTCAGACTACACAGCTGTGTATGTATGCGTCCCCCTCCTCTCCCCTCCTTGACTCGCCCAGTCTGTCATTGTGTTTCAACGTGTTGTCATTTTCAGCAAGGTCAGCTGTAATGACAAGCCACCGTACCATACACACGGTCCCAGTCATAACAATAAACACCAAGCAGCGGAGGTGTATCATTTCCACCACACACCGGCTTACCTATCTGTGTAGCTGTAGGTAACAGGTCCCAAATCACACACTGTCACGGTATGAGTCAGGGGAAGTCCCGCAGCTAATATGCACTGACACAGTTCCTGAGATGAAAACACTAGTAGGCCCTTATTTGTTTAAGTGACAAATGTGGCTCATTGCATCTGGTTACAAAAAAGAGCTCTCGGCAAATGCAGACTGTATCCGTGATTTGTTTTGAAGCATTTCCACTATGAGCACAGAGAGAATACTGGAGACTGACAGGAGAAAAGGGGAAAGGAGTGTTGGTGACAAAGGATGAAAGCTGGGTTTGACCCTGATGCTGAGCACATGATATTCACTTCAGCTCCCTGAGCCACTCCCTGAAAGACAGTACTCACTACGTGAACTGGCTGTCATTGAAACTTTCAGACCATTCTGCCTGAGGCCAACAACCCAAAGCTACATTTGAAATCTGTTTTTTTTGGGGGGATATCTCTTTTTGGTAGGAACCCTTTTGGAAGTCATGTTTTCTCGCCGGTGTAATAGGCGCATACACATGTCAGAGACACTGTCACTCAAAGCATGAGTGGGTAAAAATTCAATGGAAATTCCCAGTTACAGGACCATGTCATCTCAACAGAGCTAGACATAATTCACAAGGAGTCTTTGAGTTCAAGGCAGTTTGAGTTTGTCATCACTGGTGCCCCTGAATGTAGCAGTGGTGGCAGCAGGTATTTGGAAAGATGGAATGGAAAATTCTAGGAGTTTACTCTTTTATTTTGCTCCCAAGACCTGCTTCCTGTCAGCTTACCAGGCATTTTTTTCCCCCTCAAAGATGAAAGAGGGAGACGGGCAAAGGAAACCTCAGAAATGGTGGCAGAGTAGCAAAGTGGGCTGAGAGACATCTTCAAGTTCGTCACCTGCAACTAAGACAGGGAAACTGGAACATCTCACACTACTCTCTATGACCAGGGACAGTGCAAGCTCACTTTCTGGCAGTGCCGTTTCATCATCTTTTACTATCTTGTAGAACAGCACAGCGGTTGAGATAATAACGGTGGCTGCATACTGCGCCTTGAGCGCCAGGTAGTAAAAGATTCGACATTTATAGTCTTCCTACCCAGCTCTCACAGCATCTTTGCCAGTAGAAACAAGAGATTGGAAAGTGGAGAGAAGAGAAGGGATTTGCAGGAGACTCCATTTTGTGTGTTTGTGTGTATAGTGTATATGACGCATGCGTGCATGAGACAGGCATAAACCAAGGTTGAAACTTGGAAGTATTGACAGAAAGTGATTCCAGTTGAAGTGTATTGACCCCTGTTCTGCTCAAGAGCCTCTCTTTTGTGACACCTAACTTTATAACCCCCCTCTTCATTCAAGCCTTCTGTTGGGTTATATATCTTGTTGAGTTTTACAACCTCTTACTTACTGCATGTGTGTGTGTGTCTCGCAGCGCCCTGTGGGAAGCGGAACCTTTTCTCAGTGAGACTCACTGTTGTTTCCTTTCCGCTGTATAAAAGCAAACGTCTAATTGAGACTAATTAGCCAGACAAGGAGTTGCAATAAAATGTCACACAATACCTCACAGATCACCCACCTAGATCTCTTTCTCACTCTCCCGCTGTCTCTTGCTGTTCTTGTCACACACGGGCATACACCACTGTCAAATGTAATCTAATATCGGACTAAGCCCGCGCTTTTTCTGTCATTCAGTTATTCACCTCGTTATCTGAGAACAACTTCGGTTACGGCATTTTATCTCTTCTCTGGAACGAGTTTTATGACGTTGTTGTAAAACTATTGAAAGTTTCTGATAAACTCCTCTATCACCCTGTTCCTCTTTGACTGACCTGGTTGTTTTCTTTCTGCCTCCTTTCACAGAGACGCTGATGGACACGAAATGGGCCACGACAGAATTAGCCTGGACTGCACACCCTGAAACCGGGGTGAGTTTACTGCGCAATATGTGTGCTTGTGTAAAGGAAATACTTTATTTTGGAGACAACGAGAAGAGATAATTGTGATTTGTCCTTTTTATGGTGTGTCTCCATGCCTCTTGAAAGTTAAACGGTCTACACATTCATCAGCATATCACTCGACAGAATATGTTTTAGCATTTAACAGGATGCGCTTTTTAGTGAGCAGAAAAAGATACACTGCAATCCAATTTCACCGACCCGCCCAGTCACAGATGTTACCCTACCCTTGCCTCAGTGAGCTTAAAACGTAAAAAAACGCCAGCTTCCTCATGAACTAACCTTTTAAACACTAAAATATTTCTTGCCGTTGACCCATTGCACGCCCAGGCATCCAAATCTACCACACACAAAGTGCCAGTGACAGCCTCATCTTGCTTTCCCATGTGGTCTTCACAATGGCCTAAAGAGGAGCAAAAAGAGTCTTGACCCCTCCTCAGCTATACTTCAAAGAACCCCAGTACTCCTCCCCTTGCCTTTGTGTGGCCCTCTGACTTGGCCCTTGTGTTTTGAAAGGTGGGCCCCCATTTTTTATATTTTGTTTTTAGCCCAGGACTTTTGCAGGGTGATTCCACCCCAGCTGTTTGGAAGCCACCCACCCTCCATATTCTCCCCTTCCTTTACTTCCAAGTAACTAAGCACTAATGAAGCCAGAGACACTAGCCAACTCGGCTGCAACAATCAGTGGGACAAACCCCCACACAGCCTTTGGTGCCCTCCTTTCTCTACCTCCTCCTATCTGTCCATCTTCCTTTGCCTCCTTTTACCCTCCCTTCCCCTCATTAAGCTACAATTCAGCAACGATGCTCCCACCGGCCCGATGCAGAACAGTGTAGGCATTAAAAAAGCGCCTCCCTTTTCTTTTCCAAGCAAACAGATGCTCCTTTTCAAGAGATATACATACAGCAGGAGAGCCTTCTGCACCCCAGATTTCCCAGATCACCAACCGAAAGACTGGAGATGAGTTTCTCCATTGCCTTCTTTGTTTATTTTTGTTTTGTAGCAGAATTTGCCACAAATGGTCGCTGTCCCTCAGTTATCTTCCCGCCCTTAATGTTTTCCCTCCTTTTATTTTTCCCTACATTAAAAAAAAAAAACTATTCTCTCTGCTGTCTTGGTTTGTGTCTTTATGCACAATGTATGTGTATTTATTTCTATGCTTTTGAGGTCTTCGCAGCCTGTTTTTGTTATGGGTAATGAGTTTTTAAGAGGAACCGATACAGTGGCTGAGAAGACAAACAAAACAACATACTGAGAGAAGCTGGGAGGGAAGGGTAGAGCAGTGAGACTGAGATTAAGTAAAATCCAGAGCAGTGCCCACACACACACAGAAAGAGAGAGAGAGAGAGACAGCCTATGAGAGACAAAAAAAAAATCAATTTCTAAGAAAAAAATCTTAGAAATAAACCCAACAAACAGACTACGCACTCTCTCCTAGGAGCGCTGTCCAGCCAAGTCTGAGTCACAGCATCTCTGTCTTGTTTTGCGTTGCACAACACATACAGATAAAGCAGCAGACATGAAGCTACAAAGAGGGAACATAAGCTGTTTCTATTTGTGACAGTGTTGAGAAAGCCAGCAAATAGGTGCTACTATTAATGCCACCCCTCTTGGTGTAAAAGCTAAGTGTGAAAGCCATTTGTGGATGTGTATCTGCAATACCACATTCAATTATTGATGTAGGCGCCACGTATTCTTTCGCATTCTTTCACCTCTCTTTCTGCACTTTGGTACGTCTCACTCTATGCATCTGTCTGTATAGCCTGTAGCACTTGTACATTATACATTCAGGTGTGAGTGAGTATGAGTGTGTGCAAGCCAGCACCTCTCGAGCTGCATTTGTCTTTTTCCTTATGTGCCCTGGTATTGTGTTGTGTTTGTCCATATACCTTATCATTTATCTTACAAAACAGATGGGTGATAGAAGGGGAATTCCACTTTATAGCAGGGCTCTCTTCAGACCGGGAATGACACCCACAGGGTTTTCCATAACCATGCGCTGATAACAATATACCTAGTTAGTCAGCTTGTGAAGATAATGACTATTGTTAGTGTATCACTGTCTGTTTCACAGACCCCCAGCATGAAAAGACATGTTATGAACAAGCTACAATGTCCTTAAAATTAGCCTCAAAGAGCTCATTCATGCACAACAAACAGGAGAATAAAAGCACACTAATCGCTAGCATTGAACTTGTTGGAACTAAAGCATTTCAGCTAATGCTTAAAACTAATAATACTAGTTTATGTAAGTCAACATCAAGGTTGCTAATCTTCACTTTGAATTCATCTAAGTTTGAAGAATGAAACATAGAATCAAAATCTTAAAGAACTCCTGCAGCACAACCTGCTTCCTCATTCCTCTATTCATATCTGCTCTTTCTTCAAAAGATTCATGTTTTTTTCCATAATATTGCGAAATATATTTTCCAGCATGGGCTTTGTACCTTCAAGGTGGGTGATAGGGTTAGTGCATCAGAGAGGCATTGTTCATTGTTATCTGAAAGTGAAATTTAAAGCTTTGATTGGAAAGGACAAAGAGAAAATGGAGTGGATCGCAAATCTTGCATAACGATTCATCTTGTTGGAAATCGATGCCCAGAAACTTCACCCTTTTTCACACGACCTACTTAATTCATTCAGGCTTTTTAAGCAGTCACTCAGGATGTTTGACCACTAGTGCACATCTCGGGGGGATGACCTCTCTCTAAGCACGCATACTAAAAACAGACACACACCTACACATACATACGAACAAACAAACATACAAAGCAAAGACACACTTTGGCAGACACACACACACACATAAGCCCTTTTAAACAAACACACAACAGCATGTACACACACCCACAAATACTTGGCTGTATTGCTCTTTCGCAGTGGGTGATTTATTACACTAAACTAAATACCCATTGACACTTCATGCTTTTAGCCATCTCATTGACCTGGCTGGTGATTATCGATTCCCTTCGGTCGCTTCCTTCTCTCTTGCTCTTGTCGGGCCATCGTTTTAATGCCACGGTTGAGCTACGCCCATTCTCCCTCTCTCTCTCATGGCCTCCAGGGTCTTGGATGAATAGCCTTGTCTCCACCACATCCATATCACAGCCTTAATTAAGATGCTCAGAGC